>NC_141855.1:5413136-5565699 GCF_024713525.1 Acromyrmex echinatior | reverse complement strand
ATAAATGTACAGAGAATACAAAATTATTCATGCCCCAGAGATTATTCATTCTCGAATCTTATAGATACCAAAAGCAAAATTGGCAAAAGAAGATATCTATCAAATATACTGATATCACAAGTGCCACTGTCTCCGAATATTAAAGAATTTCATTAGCATGATTTTTGCGACTTAACTTAATAATTAAAGTTCTCTTATTATTCCCCGATTAGTTTTTGAGCAAGTATTTTATCATTATTTAAACTTACTTTAACGAGAAATTAATGAAGACATCGAATGCGTGAAATTTGACAAATCTAGCTTAAAACTACGCCAATAATAATCTACAAACATCGTGCTCCACTTCCGTGGTATCCTGTACAAGTATCGTTATTCCCTTCGCCGCGCATCTGACGCTCTCCGTTGTTCCGCCGCCTTTTCTACGAGCTCGACTATTTCCATGAACTCGGAATCGCGTCGGAAACGTACCTGTTGAACCAACCACCGACTTCGATGAAATAATGACGAGTGGCTTATGCGCCGTCTGCAGCCACCGCCGCGTCGCGCCAGCGGGAGGGCCGCTGGAGCATAGGGCAGGATGCAGCCGTGCTGCGTTGCGCAATGTGCCATGCCATCCTTCCCATCTCACCTCTCTATCCTCCCACCTGCATCCAGAAGAGGTATTCTCTGTCGGTGCGGAATTGCATCGTCCTCTCTGCATCCTTCATCCTGAACACATCCTGCAGGATGAACGCGGCTGTGGTTTTGAGGAGGCGAAACGCTTCGCTCGGGATAAAAGGATTTGTTTTACTGCTATGAGGCGCCGAGTGAGGAGCGAGGACAGGGGAGGAACGAGATTTGAATAGCGTTGTCGTCGTGTCGTCGCACAACGGGCGGATCACTAAATTGTCGGAATCGCACGGCCGATAATTTGCGCCGCCTCACCATCGGCGGTTTTATCGCCGGGATTGCTCTCGGAACTCGCGTTTAAGTACATTTGTAAATGTGACATTTTCAGTGAATATGAAGGGAATATAAAGAAAATGAAGTTAAATTAGTTTATTTCGACGTGCACGTATTGATACTTTGAGATTAAAACAATATTACGTGAAGCTTTAAAATTTACTTCGTGATTAAACAAAATATTTTCGTAATGGCAGAATTAATTTCATATTTATTTTAGATAGAAGAAACGAATAATAATTTCCTTAGTTCTTTGGTGTTTCGTTTATATACAAATGAGTTTCATATTAATTCTTTGTTCATTTTATTTTTTTCTTTGTTCCTTCTGGAATAAGTGAGAAAATTACGAATACAGATTTCAGAAACTAAAGGTTCGTTTTCCCGTGTGTCCTGGGAATGGTAATATCTACTCCATTTATATCCCACGCGACAAGATTTCTAATTACGTGAATCTAATCCACTCACGACTATTTCCCCGGTAAGAATTGATAACTTCTTTCCTCTCCCTCATCTCCTTTCAATTACCATAATCAACATTCTACGTTATTGGAACTTTATAAAATAAATTAAATAATAATTTGTCGATCTGTTTTAATTAATCGTAATTATTTTAAGAAATTTATTAATTTCAATATCGAGATTGAAAATATTGTGCGAGATTTAATAGAGAAAAGATTATTAATTTGCGAAATAAAAATTCGAAATAAGATTTCAGAATTTTCAGTGGCACATGATATTTTATACCTGATGAATGGCAAATTAATCAGGTTTCATGCCTTTATTATTATATTTTTTTTTACTTTATTATTAAATCTGTATTACAATATTTATGACCATATTAAGTATACATGATATACATATGTATACAAATCCAGAGCTAGGGAAAAATTGAAATAAATTCTGTAAAAATATTTATTTAAAGGATGGATTTATGAAAAATACTATGAAATAAATATTTTCCATAGTAAATGTAAAAATACTATTTAAAATAAGTATTATACACAATAAATATATAAAAAAGAGGCAAATTTAGTATTAACATTTATCTGAAATATTTACTTGAAATAAAATACTTGGCATTTCGATATTTCATGGTAAAACAAAATGTACTTCTATTTTCTACTTTCTATTTACTATTTTCTATTTTTTTGTTAAGAAATAGAAAATAGAAAATAGAAATATTCTTTTATCCGGAAATATCGAAATATCAAATATTCTATTTTAAATAAATATTAATATAAATGGTAAATACTATTTGTCTTTTTTATATTTACTACGCAAAATATTTCAAATAGTATTTCTATAAACGCATTCTTTAAATAAATATTTGTTTAATCTATTTTAATTTTTTTCCTGCATTAAAAATATATATTTATTATTATTTTCTGTTTTAACTATTTTCTCCAGCACAGTATAAATCTTTTGAAGAAATTTCAATAATTTATCCCAAAACGAATATCCTTCGATATCTTCTAGCGCGCCAGCGAATGCTTCTTGCACGAGAGAATAAAATTCCTTTCGGATGTTCTGGCTTCTCACGATTAGTAATAATGCGAACGAGTTTCATCATACGATGATCTCATGTGCGTGTCTCGGAGCATCGCTTTTATACCGTTTCGAGAACGTAACGATTCATAGAAATGCGTTATTACCACATTTGTGATTCGTCATCTGAGCAGTTATATGAAGGAAGTCATGTAGGATTAAGAATGGAACGTCAAAACCTATAAATTTTATTACACCTATATTCCATTTTATTTGAACAATTTTCTCTCTCTCTCTCTCTCTCTCTCTCTCTCTCTCTCTCTACTTATTTAGTCTTTAATAATCGTATCATAAATTATTTTTTATGATAAAGATGTCGAGAACGAAATGACAACCAAAATTTGTGGGATGGAAATAAAATGGAATTTTAGCTTCAGAAACATTTTCGACGAAAAGTTAATTCTCATTCAGAAATTTATGGACAGTTTTGTAGGAGATCCATTTTGTGATGAAAATCTCTCCTTCTACATTTTGGACTTCATAATACGACGAGACATTAATCTTTTAAAATGACTAAAATTATCGATGTTTTGCATGAATTCATCGATAATGAAAGGGTTAATAATCCGACAAGCTGATTTCATGTTTCAGCCAGAATCGTAACGACCCGACCGGTGATCATGCCGCGCGTTTCACGGCGTGGTTTGAATTTCGACTTGAATGCGAGCCAATATGGGGTACATAACTCTGTGCCGACCATTAGTTTCGCTTTTACGAGGCAAATGAACCATGCCCGTGCTCGTAAGATCGTGAAGTTTACATTTTTAACGACGGAACACGTTCGCCCCCGGTGTGCGTCGTGAATTTGTTTCGCGGTGGGCGAACGAGCGAGCGAACGAAACCGCAACGATCGATTCTCCGTGCTTAGAAGAGCGCTTCCTTTCGCAAAAGACAGATTTAATCCTAGGAAGAGTCTGATTTACAGCGTAACATTCTTAGGGTAGATCTAGCGATCTGTTATCAATCATTAAAAATATATTTTCCTTTTAAACTTAAATTCAGATTAATGCATCAATAAATGCACATATTCGTACTATAACAGAACTATGCTCTTTATACATTTCCAATGTAGCCTTTCATACTTCAAATATTTGTTCTTTTAAGGGAAATTTTTTACTAAAATTTTCTATGGTCAACAATCAAAAATAGTTTGTAGACTTATATTGATCAAATATAATTTTCTATAATTTTTCTAGCCAATGATCTACTTAATACTTTTATTAATATTTGAGTTTAGGTATTTATTATATTTATAAGGAAAGTAGAAAATTGTTGTATAATAAAAATTACAAAATAATTCTGTAAAGGTAACAAACAAGAATTATAACGAATAGTCTCATGGAAGATCTAAATATAAGCCAGACGGTTTAATTCGTGTTAGTAACACAGATAACTTTTGGTAATAAAGGGCAATGTTACAAGGGCATTGTGCCATGTTACAATCTCTACTGTTACTCCTGCGCTCCTCTATAATATCGATATATCGGAATCCCGATGAGACTCTGGCATTGTCGACTGCAACAGCGCGGTTAGAGGTATTTCCTATCGACAAGGGAAGGACTTTAACTAGTTAAAGCCACTTTCAGTAAGGGTCGCATTGCCGTAACCTCTTTATGGAATTACGACCCTTATGGAAAATTCCGAAGGAATTCGTCGGCGACGAACGGAAACTCGTTAAATTAATTTGCCTCAAGAACGCGATACCGTCACCGACGTAATTATAAAATTACGAGACTTGCGGCAAATTGATTTATGTGCATCTTATCAGTTGTGTCTGATTAAATACATGACTAAATATGTTTACAACGATCACTAATTCCTGTAATTTTGATTTTATTTCAGAGCGATCGGCAGAGAAGTGAACAACAAAAAACACACGTAGTAAGTCTTTTTATAAATATCTTTATAAATTCTATCCAGCCAAACGGCACGTTTGTGAACTGAAAATTAAAGTTTTTTTAAATTAAATTCTAAATTAAATTGAAATATTTAAGCTTTAAAATCCAGCTCACGTTGATAAGGCCTTTTCGTTACTTATTGAGTATTTACATTGTGATCTTATAACATTTTGTTTGTTTCGCGTATTTTTAACAAACATTTCGTTAGTTACCAAAATATTACCACAGTCTCAGTGATCGAATTGATTGAGACACGGAAAGTTCGAATTCTGGCTGAGGTGATATTTTTTGCAATAAATTATTTACAACTTTTTAAAATACTTACTAGCATTAAATTATTCACAGCTTTTTAGGATGCTTATTAGCTTTAATATAATTAAATTGCTTGGTATTTAAATTTAAAGATATTACTATCGTTTGATTCAATCGCTTTTAAAGATTGAAAATAATTTCGAGTGAGAGAAGGGGAGGGGAGTAGAACTGGATATGTATATAAATTCATACCACGAAATATTATTTAAGCATTAAGATACAATTCAGACCGTGAAAAGACGTTTTTTTCCTTTAAAATTTTTCTATTAACCCCGATAAAAACAAGGAGCAAAAGGAATCCGACAGTGTCCTTTGACATCGCTTACAAAAGTACAAACATACTGACTTTGGACACCAGTTCATACCAATCACAAAATCAATATCTCACTAAATTGACGTAACATTGTTTGCCGTTGCTCCACTGTATCGCAATTGTATGTGTACAGCAAACGTTGACGTAGATGGTCACTAAAGTTCAAAGTAATTTCAGGTCGCGCGGCAAAACATTTAGCACAGATTCCTTAGCGTCCATTGACGATCTCGGAACACGTTCGCGGCATTGTTTGAGTTTCGATTTGAACACGGTCCAATATGTACCGTGTGATACATAGTCGTCTATATTAGCTTCTCATTTGCCTGGTATACGCGATGTTACTGAGAAAGCAGCCAATTAAATTAACTATAATAATACGCGTCATAATCACCTTACATCACGCACCGTTCGATCAATTATCAATTACTTGACAGTGAAATGTCGCGATAAATTAACAATAGGATTATCATCTATCGAGGATTATTGTATAAAGAATATGATTAATATTAAATATTAAAAAATTATAATTAATTATGAATATTGTGTGATTATGACCCATATAAAAATTGCTCTTTTTGAGATATCTATATATAATCAGATATCAATCGAAAAAGTCGACTTTTAATTGAAAATCGTAATCATTCTCTTTTCGTCATGCGTGTAACTTTTTAAAGTTACAATTTACTACTGCGATTTCTATTTTACTCCACTGCGCTATATATTAGAAAGTATTCTCATTTTAAATCTGATTGCGTGGAACATACAAGTAGGATGAGCCAGATTACACCGTAATGTAAGAGAACCGAGTTATTGCTCCCGATTTTATATAGCGTAGAATCTTCAGATAAAATGAGAAAGCAATAGGACGCATCAGGGGGTTAATGGCGAAACGGTAACATTTACCGAGTCTTTCCGGGTACGCCGGGTATGCTTCGCGACATCGTCGTTCGAGTCTTGAACGACGATGTCTTGAATCCAAGCCAATCTGCGGATCGCTGTTTTGCTCTTCAGAGCGCGACGAATCGCATCATAAGGACGATCGTTATGGCGATTCCTTAAAGTCCTTATTCCATGGCTCACCACTACCATCGTTGCTGCCATCGAGAGAGAGAGAGAGAGAGAGAAGCGAAACCACTTTCTTAAATATTATTCGTCCCGAAACGTTCTATTATTCCACGCAAGACAAAAGCGGCTGGCAGGAATTTCGATTGTGCCACACTAGAGAATTTTCACCGAATACATGGGAACCAGCGGCTTCGAGCCTCTATTTCTTTTTCTCTCTCTCTCTCTCTTTTCTCTCTTGTTTCTCTTATCCCTCTTCTTTTTTCGCCAGGACGAATACGTCCCTATCGACGCGAATCGAATCGGCAGAATTATGTTGTTGCGTCGGCAAAACGAGGTATCTCGTTCCTCGCCTTCGACGGGCGCTCTAGTGTTTTATGTAAAGATCGAACAATTTTATTCCACGTCCTCGAGTACATACACTCTTCTTTTCTCTCCACATGTTTTTCTTTTTTCTCTGTCTCTCTCTCCCTATCTCTTTTTCTCTTCCTATCTCTCTTTCTTTCTCCTTTAGGGATCTCCTCTCCTACCGTTGGTGCCATAAATTTCATCCGCGTTACCCCTCCTTGCTTTGCACTGTTACTCGCCCATATATTCCGATATCCTAGAACTCAACCTTGTTCCCGCAACCCATTTCGAAGCACTCCCGCGGTTACTTTGGCTCACCCACCTTATACGTATATCGCGAATTCCGATATCGCGACCGCATCATGCATCTATAGGTATATTTGGCAACTATATCTTCGTGTGCGTCACATAGAACAGATAGGGCTTTCAGTTTCATCACCGTTTTGAACACCCGAGACAGAAAACACGGTTATTTTATTCATTTAAATTGCATTAACACCTCTGATCTGTAACATGTATTCAATTGAAATTTAATCAATTATTGTATAATCTTCAAAAACAAATTTTATTGATAGACAGAAATAGATGAATCAACATCTACGAATTAATTTATAAAAAAATCTTATCATAAAGTAATATTTGAAAGTATATTTTAATATTTATTGTAATTGTGCATGAATTTAATATACTTTATATATAAATTAATTTTATGATATATTATAATAGATTTTATATACATACAATTAATATTTAATATATGAATTTATTATGTCTTATATTTGTAAACATCATTTATTAAAATTTATTAAAAGTATTTACAGTTAGATATACAGGTTTTTAAATTTTATAAACTTTACAACAATGAGAAAGCACAAGTGGCATACTTGATATTCGTGCTATTTTTTGCTGGAGCACAAGAAAAGGTATGATGTATGAAATAGACGTCACATTAAAGATGATCTATTATGAAACGCCAGAGTCCGATGTTATAAAAATCCATCGTCCATCTACCGAGCGGACTTTTTAATACATCCTTTTTTTCTTTGAAATCTCGCGTTTCTCTTGTTTTGTTTTTACATGCAACATCAACAACGATGTGTCGTCCTTCGCTTTTAATCCACCCGGGGAAGTCGATTCTCTCGTGCAATTCTTCTCCCCTAGAACGATTTTCATTCTATTTGCTTGGCTGCCGTTTAACGGCCGTGCGCTGCTAAACCACCGCAATACGATGGATGCGCCAAGGAAACCGTATTTTTCTCGTCTTTGATTTTTCTAAAAAACGAACTCCATTTTATTTGTACAGTTACATCGTATTCCGTACGAATCTCTTTTCTACCTCGCCGGACATTCCGATATCCCAGTGCTTAACCTTGTTGCCCAAACCCATTTTGGAGCTTTCTTTGCTAGTCTTTCGTTTTTCTTTATTTATTTAATACAAAATCCCATGGCATATTGGTTTAGTGGATTTTCAAATCGTAAATTTTAATTTTTTAAAGCATATCACATTTGAATATCCGAAGTTCGTAAGATCATGTTTGTTTTTATTTTTTCTGAGATATGTACATATAATTACGATCAATGTCTTTTTATATTTTATCTACGATCTATGTTTTAAGTATTGAATTTATTTTTTATGTCCGTACATCCTTATTGAGATTAATTTTAATTATTTGTGTTGCGTATATAATATATGCCTTAATTTACGTTCTCTGCATATTTTACAAAGACAATTTTTTAGATGCGATAAAGGAGGATGTTAAAAAAGCGTAAGTAAAAGAAATATTCAAATAATATAAACTAAAAAGACTTACGGTACTCTAACAAATTAAACTAATAGCGGGCATGAGAATCAGGCGTGGTAAATGCTCAGATTAACGTTTTTTTTTTTAATAAGTCATATTTATTCAGTAAGTCAATTATTTAAAAGCTTTCAACATTGAAATTTGGATAACATTTTTGTGCTCAATTTTCGAGGTGTTTCTCAAACGTTACGAATTTTTAAAAAATTTTATCATATCCAGATGAAAATCTACAAAAACACTATCTCTTTTACTCATACCTTTTTATGAAAAATAATCATTTTATTCTTTTTTTGACATCTTCCTTTCTTTTCTCCTAATTTGTATGTGTGATTCAATATTCGATATGGTGATTTTTACCTTTCTTGCCAACGATCCGCCTTTTCAGCGAGACGGATCTATTCGACCCGACGATTTCCGTAATCCGTAATCCACTCGATTCTCGCTTGTCGGCGTGAAATTTTAATACCAAATCGATCTCACCGCCACGGCTTTATCGCCTGGGCGTGATATCGATTTCGACCGTCGCGACAATTACGATTGACGTTTCGATACGTGATCGAGGAGCGGCCCGATCGGATTCCTCGCCTCGACGTTGCTTTCAACAACAATGGGGGCTTCACCTAGCACAACCCGTTCTCCTCACGAGTTACCGTTCAGCGTCGAGTTCCATCATCACGAGAGACACACTTTCTTGCCAATAGTGTAACCCCGCAAGTCTCGAGAGAATCTTAGCATCGAAAGGAAAAAAGAGAAACGAGACAGGAAGAGATAGAAAAAAAAATAAGGAAAGAAAGCCAAGAGAAAGAAAAGAATAAATCTGTTTATTATTCTGAGACACATACAAGTCCCATGAAAACAAAGATATCGTAGAAACCAAGACTGAACGATACGAAGCAGCGTACGGTAAGAAATGGTAAAAATCGACAGAAAAGCAATCGACAGAAGCATAGAATAAATATGGAGGCCGATATATCGGCGTGAAAATATTTGCTTTATTTAGGAATTACTATGTAAGGTTGAGAATATCTGTGAATAGGCAAAGCGTTTATACAATGATGAAGCAAAATTACATGCGTTTGCGACTGCATAAAAATAACTTGAATAATTCATTTTCGAAAGAACTCGATGGGGAAAAAAATGGGATAGAAGAACAGTGAATCGAAGCGGAAGATAAAATAATCGAAATCGTGTGGTCATCCGAAATAACGGACGAAGGGCTCTCGTCAGCCTCTCCTGCTGCTGCAGAAGGTACGCTGTAAAAGCGTGAATATTACGTCACTGTCTCTCGCATTCACGCGCTTAAATATTCGGGCCGCGTCATAAATTTCGCCTCGCCGTCGTATGTGCCCTATACGCCGTTTCGTTATTTTGCCATGAATTCCGATATCCTGAAACTTAACCTTGTTTCCGGCAACCCATTTCGCAGTTCTCTCGCTTGTTCCGGTCCGGCTTTCCCGACACCGACGCAGGCTCGTACACGTTACGTTTCCTCGAGAGAAATACGATCTGATCTGACGTTCACGTCGATGCTCTCCCTATCTCCCTGTCTCGTTGTAATTCGATAACGTACATCTGTTCGAAAGAATTCGGCACGAAAATCCGGGATTCGTTCAAGCCGGCGAATGAATGTCAAATCCAGAATCGTCAACGTCCGTAAAACAAGCCAGTGTACATTAATTCGTTGAATAACACGAATCTTCGCACGTAATTTCAATCGTATAACTTTAAGTTTTGAACGTTAAGTTTTGTAAAATAATAATTGAACCGAGGAAGAATGGAATATGGTTGAATTGTGTTGAGACTCAAAAATCAAAGAGTATTAATAAAGTTTGATTAAACGAAAAGACATAAAAATTAATCTTCCTAGTCTAATATAAAGTTAACGTTTTGACTGTTGCATGAATTTTTGTCACGCTATTATTTTGTCCCTAAGTTTCATAAAATAAATGTAAATGATACACGACCAAAAATTTAATATTTTTCAAAATATTTGTGGATGTTGGATCCATGTACGTAAAAGATACGTAGCGTGGGGATAATAAATACCATTTCTCTGCGCCGCATCCATAAATGCAAATACACACATATTTATCATCCTCATGAATTTGCAAAATGTTTTTATAATATAATTTTAAGTAAAATTTTCATATTAAAATAGATTTTTAAATAAAATATGCTCTTTTAAATAAAAATCTTGACTAAGTTAATAGATCTTTTTAGAATTCACAATAAAAGCAATGTTCTTGATTCATATGCAAATGGCATTAAGTAGAAAATATGTATATATTCAAATTGATACATGCAGCCCATATAGATTTATATCCAATTGGATACACATGGCAGTCAAAGTGTTAATGCGAGCTTAAAGCAAAGATGATTTTGAGCGTTGATTTTTGATACAAAATTTAGTAACTGATAAGTGAACTTATCGTAATAATAGCATGAGGAAAGGGAGAGGAGGAGGAGGAGAGAGAGAGAAAGAGAAGAGGATTAATGTGCTTCTTAGCAATAATATGTCATCTTCTTATCTGTCATAAACGTACGTTAAATAAACGTCAAAGAATCAGGAAATGCATATCGATTATTCAGCACCAGTTATTGACAGATCTGTCAATAATATTCTTGCAATCGTAATATTAATAGTTGACAGTGGGCAAAATAAGTATAAAAGATTTGCTACCACGATCGAGGAACCGCAATCGGACTATAAATAATTAATGAACTGTATCGGGTGATGAATGGTATTTACCGTCAGATAGAATCGTCAAAACCGCGAATACTGCTTTCTGGGATATATGTATTTATACATCATTGAATCGGCGATCGCGGGTGCGGTTCGTGCACGTTTCAATCAAATCTTCGATGAACTTCGACGAATGTTGAATTCTTGACAGTACGGATGAACTGAACTTCACTCTTCCGGAAAAATCGGAAACACCCGGACGCTTTCTCCGGATTTTGTCGTGCACTGAGCAATTTTTCCTCCCGGTATATATTCCTTCGGTCATGCCGTTTGTGCCATAAATCCCATTTGGTTGCGAACATACCACCCTGTTGCTTTTTCCTTGAAATCCTCTATAAACATCCCACGCGATATCCTCGAACTTAACCCCGTTTCCGCCTGTCTCTCGTTTATTTCAGTTTGACTTTCCGTACACGCCGAATCCCATGACATTTCGGTCCCAGGAGAACGTAACCCATTTGTACGCGCGGGTCATTGGCGACTCGATCGTTTTACGGCTGGCAGAAATTATTGAAAAACGATCCAGTTTCTCCCTCTCCTACCATTCCGTTTTCCTATTGCTCTGTGAATAATGTACGCGACAAATTTTCTCGATGGCAAGTTGGCGAACAAATTCTGCAGCAAATTCTTATAGGCGCACTTCTACGAAATCCGTTTAACGAAGAATAAGTGTAAATTACTTAGTTAAATGTACATTAATGATATAGTTTTAAAAGAATTTAGCATAAAGAAAAATACATTAATGAGGCGATATGAGCATAGATCAATTTCATTCCATTATTATCATGTGAATTCTAATATAGAGCAGTATGATATAAAAGAAAAGGATTCACAGTTATAGACACGTTAGCATAAATTTGAGTGTAGATTTAACACTATGGATTTAAAAATCCATACCATATTAACGTTCATACATAACATTATGAATTTTAAATTCACGCCATGTTGGTGTTGATATAAACATCAATAGAGTGAAAAGTATATAAACACCGCATGTTAATACTCTTAATTTTTAGAATGTTGAGTAATTTTGATAAATCATGTACAAAGAAATAAATTAAAAGTAAGAATTTATTGTAATATATATTTTACAAAATTTTAAAGTTTTTTCGTCATTACAGAAATCAATGAAATATTACAGAACGTAATAACAGGGTCGTCTGCACAGATATAATGGAATAATCCGAGATCCAAGCGGTTCGCGACTTCGATCAATTGTTGTTGATATGCCATCATCATAAACCGCATTCCCTTATCGTATCACTGTGCATCGGGATACGTCGGATACAAACTATTAAATTACAACGGGTGTCGGTGCGCACGGACGTCAGTCCGGATATATTCCTTGCCGAAAAGGGTGCGCTAAGGAAGTTATCATGTTGCGTAAGCCGCCTGCAATTCCGTATCTCGTACGTGTCCTCGGCGTTCCGGAACACAGACTGCCATCCGGCATTTCTGTAATCAACGACGATGCTCTCCCGCTTATCTCCGCGCGAGTCCTGCCACAGTCACAACGTTGCGACGACTTTGCGTGATCTTGAGCAAAGGGTCGCTCGAGAGAGAAATGGAGAGGTAGTAGAAAGAGAGAGCCCAGAAAAGGAGAGAGAGAAGGAAAAAGAGACAGAGAAAAACATCCTCTCAGCGACATTGCGAGAAGATTACTAGAGCATTAGCAGTTAAATGTTCCGTTAAAGAGAAGGCTAAACGCGAATTTTCTTCACGTCGCGCAGGTAGAATTATTCACGATTCTACGGCGGTTCACAAACTGACGACAATTTAAAACACTCAGGCGTCGCGTTTTCAAAATCAAGATCTGTATTCATATGCCACACTTTTAGCTCCGTACGCGGCCATATATATCATTCCCAGCTCGTGTACCATATTAAATAAAAGTCTGAATCTGACGACTGTATTTAGTGCGACGTGCGGGAAGTATGACCTTTCGCTTTAAATTTAGCGCGGAAGAGTCTTAAATCATTCGTTGAATAATACGGAAGAGGCATTAAAAATTGGTCGTTCTATTATTGGGCGTTCTTAGAACAGAAAGCTCACGTTTCTCCAATGCAGGAGCGGTCCTTATTATAAATAAAATTGTCTTTTTTTACGTCGGAAAAGAGAGAAATTGTTCTCGTTACAGTTTATCGATACTTTTTCGATACGTCCCGCAAACTTGAAGTCTTATCTTAATGGAATGTGTCCAATACATCCAATACGACTATCTTAATAAGCCAGATCGCAACTCAGCGAGAATCATTCGCTCGCGATGTACAACCACCCTGAAATTGCGTAACCTCGTTTCCTTCCTATCTCGTAGGCAAGCAGGTATCGAAACTTTTCTATTTATCCTAGGCAAATCCACGGCGGCGAACTCTTTCCCGTGAGTTCGGCCGATCCCGGATATATACCGTATACCGGAAAGACCGTGTTTCGCCACATCCAAAGTAATCCAATCTCGCGCTCTTCACGAAAGATTCACCTTTTTTCATTTTTTTTTTCTTTTTGACATTCGTGATTATAATTTTTTTCTCGTTGATACGACGCGGTCTTTTCGCGAATTTCGAATTCGGCGTGAAGGTGGACCGACAACAGTGACGTAACAATATAATAATGGAGGTCACCGGGCTTGTATATCAAACCTCAGAAACCTTATTGCAAGAGCAAGAGAATGAGAGAGAGAGAGAGAGAGAGAGCTGCTCTTTTATTGTGTATACCCTAAGCCTGCACCAGTATTCTGAAACTTGCGCTACGGCGAGAGCTCGTTTCCTGTAACCCGCGTCGAATCTCGCTCGTTTATTCCGGTTCGACTTCGCTATATGTAGTATAGCAACACGCCCGCTCTGGGGAATTGCAGATCGCGGGAGTCTCAAAGTCCGTTCGTCTCGTTCACGGTAACCCAATAATGTACCCTTAGTTTACAAAGGACAGCGACGAGCGAATACAACATTGATCCGGTAATTAATTCTTTCGACCGGAAATCATCGCGTATGCCGGTCGTTTGCAAGAAATCTGAGTATGCAAAGTTGAGATTCAATCTGCAGGAATATATACATACGTCTCCATTTCTTCAGACGATCGTAAAATTAATCCTTAATCACTTTCTATTTACGAAAGAATTTAAAAAACGATATAGAAGTAACTAGAATAATTATGACAGCGAGAAGAGAAAAATACTTGAATATTGTTCAGTGATATCAATCTAATATATGAAGCATAATGACTACTCATTTAACAATCGTCATAAAATTATAATGAAACCGTGATTGCTAATTCATTGGAAATATTGCAGTGTCATATTTAATTCACTCATACATAGTGTCACAATCACTGTGATTGATTCTACATTATGAGAAATATACTTCAGTCAATTTTATTTATCGATCCAATTGTAATCTCTTCAATATAGTTATTATATATCAATTATATGAACGTTTCACGGAGTAAAACTTTGTGTCTAGTCATAGACTGTACATATTCGTGTACAGAAAATTGACTTTTGTTATTATCTTGCCATTTCTCCGCTGGAAATTTAATCTTTTATACGAAAATTTGATAAACGAAGTCCATTCATATGGCGAATTCTTACTGCGTCTTGGGAGTCGGCGGAAATAAAGAATACATCGCGCGTATAAATTTTTCACACTATCTGTTCATTGATACGTGATCCTTTTATGAAGCGCCGAATCGACTTCGAAGCCAACCGCGTTCGCAGATCGAGCTGCGGTAACGAAGGTTTTTAGAAACGAGATCCAATAACCGGTGCGGAGTTTTACTTGCCCGCGTGGCTATGGGCGCGTAATTTGCGCGATTTACGAGCGTATCGAGCGTGGAAATCAAAATTGCAGCTCGTGCGATGGGAATGTGAAGCTCTCAAGAAACCAGTCGAAGAAAACCTATGAAGCGTCACGCCGCAAATTCGAAGTCTCAGAAAAATTTCCGCTTTATTGGAATTTAACATTTCTGATAGACTGTAAATTTCCTGTAAAATGCATGTTTCTAGATTTTCGAGATTTGCTTAATATCTTTGTAATTTATCACGCATAATTATTTATTATTTTAGAATTAATTTTTTGTCTACAAAAAGGGCATTAAAAGTAAATTAAAAGATCGGCAATATTTGTCAAATTTATGAGGATGAAATGTTTGTTTTCTTCACATTATAAGTGAGAGTTAAATTGATAAAAATTAATCAAATAAGAGACAAATCCTTTTTTTCGATTAAAGCAGATCTTAGTACTTAATGCTAATATTCAAATTTATAAATATTATATAACTAAAAAATATATTTGCTAATTTACATATGAAATTATTGAGCACCAAATCATTTTACTCTCACATTCAGATTTTCACCAAAAAAATTTAGAATTGGTTATTAAGATTTTGATGAATAATGACTATCCATTACATTTTATTTTTAAGAATGAGAGAATTAAGTGCCTTATCAATAAAAGAAACCTCCAAAATAACGAAATAGATAATAAAATTGTGAAACCATATACAAGGTACCCCGGGTTCATAAGTCTATTTGAAGTCGATTTATTTTTATGATTTGATATCTTACATTTTCTATTGATTCTTGAAAGAAAATTAATATTTTATCGATGCAGCTTTGATAAAACATGGATTTTCTCGATGCAGCATTGATAAAATATCGATCTTCTTCAAAGATTAATATAAAAATGTAGCCGATATCAAATCAAACGATCCGAAAAATCAATATCGATATTGATTTGATTTCGATTTATGAACCAGGAGTGACTCACTATTCCGTGCGTTAAAGATAATTCTGAAAAATTTAAGCATGTGTTTAATAACATACAACAAAAAATTACATATATTAGTATTAATAAATTAATCGGTTCGTCAAAGTGCATAAAGACTACCAAAGATAAGATGAACATTGTTTACAAAATCGAATGCAAGGATTGTGATGCATCCTACGTGGGATAAACCAGTAGAAAATTAAAAACGAGAATAAAAGAACACTACAAAGAAGAAAAATTACTATACCATACTCGATTATCACAGAACATCACAACCAGGATGCATCACAACCATGAATTCGATTGGGACAATATTAGAATTATGAATGTAGAAAGATATTACAACAAACGATTGATATCGGAAATGCATATAAAGAATTAAAAGTACGGCTTAAACTTGAAAACGGATACAGAGGGCTTACACCATGTTTACAATGACTTGATTAATTATTTACGAATTTAGGTACGCTTGTTTCGTCACCCGTCGCGTTTGACTTACACGTAGTTAGATCCGTTGTAATTGTTTTAACGAACTCAATTATAATTTTAATGTGAGACGATAAAGAATTTCTATAATTTTACGTTTGAACAAATTTGCTGCGGTAATGGAGGTGAGTTTTTTATTTTCGTTCTGAGTAAATAGAGGGTACTTTAACTGACTGTCGGGATTGTTTCAACCATTACTTTCTTTAACTCATACTCAATTACAGTTGAAGAATTTTACAATCCTTCCCATTCGGTCAAGGAACTTGAGGGCAACAAGAATTGTTTTCATGTCTTCATACCTGCATCACTGTAGCAAGTTGGAACAAGAATAGAAAAATAGATTACTTATGGCGAATTCGATTGGAAGAACTAGTGCGCACTGGTGCATATTAAAGCCGTTGTACACTGATTTAATTTGAGTATAAAAGTGAAATGCAAATATTTCGAATTATAAAATACATATTTTACCTAATAGTACAATAAAATGTAATGAGTATTTCAGGATTTAATCGATTTCTATGTTATGTATAAATATATATCTTTGCATTATTTTGTGTACGACGGCTTTAATGTGCACCAGTGCGCACTGAGTGCGCCCAATCGAATTCGCTAATAGATTAATACATCTTGTGATAATTTTTTTTCTCCTTCTATTGTATTTACGCTGAGGATGGCTTGAACTTGAACCGAAATGTTCGTGTATGTAAGCATTGACTAACTGTTTTAAATAATTTAAATTTATATCTGGAGACATGGTAGCGTCCTCGGCGCTAAACATGGCGTGAGTAATTTAAACTGCTACTATTTTCCGCGCTGATTCCTAAAGCCTCTTTATTAAATTTTGATTTTGATTTAGAGAAGTCTGTTAATTGTTTGAAGAGTATTTAATTTTTGACACATCATTATTGAATTCCTGATGTTTTTTTTATTCTCGATTGCATCGGTTGAGTGAGTTTACTTTCTGTTTCTTTAAAGTTTTAATAAATTATTATTCTTTCTTTTTTTTTTTCCAGTGTTCACTCAGTTTAAGAACTAATAAACACTTCTCAAATTTGGACTTGGAGAGACGTTAATCATTGCATTTGAAAAATTTATAAATGATTTAACGATTTCTTTTTTAATATGACATTGCTGATGATGGGCGAGAATTAGCTGAAATATCCGATCGATTTTTGCGTTCACATATAATAATAAGTAAGTAATAAGTAAGTAATAAGTTTTGTATATACACACATTATATTTTTAATCATAGTGCATTGATTACAACGCAGTTTATATTTACTCTCTTGCCTGTAGTTATAATTCATTGTTTGAATTTTGAGACTCCATTAATTAGTAGATTTTATTATTGATAAGATCTCAATTAGAACTTTCACACTTTATTTTGGTGTAACTTTTAAACGATCAGATAGACTTCTTTTAATATTAATATTTAATTTACAGTTTCCATTTAAAACTGGGAAATTCTATAACAAGTAGACAGATGTTGTTCGTTAATCGAAGTTAGATTCTGCAAGACATAAAAGTAATAAAACTTGTGATCCCTAATGAACATTGAGACACATGAAGCTTTTGATTTAATGATCCCATCAATCGCGAAGGAATCGGAAAAAGCAATGTTCAGTCACGCCCAGTTCCGGTCTGATTCCTACCGGAAGTAAAGATCGCTAAGCGCCGTTCTCCAAAAATTATGTGTCTAGGTATTACGACCTGAGCATTATAGTCGAACGACGACTTACTGCGAAACCGAAAAATATGGTTCGCTCGTTTTCTCTCTCGGTTCGTTGTGTCGAGCTATGTAACTTTAAAACACATGGTCTATAAACTAAATTTTTACGTTTGACAATATCCGATCTATAATACGAACATAACTCGAATAAAGTAAAGAACGCCGAACGAATATAACATTTCTACTGGTCAATTTATAATAGCAAAGATATTGCAGTGTAACATTGCATTAATTTCTTATATAATACATTTATCTGCGAAATAAAATGTAACGACTGCATCAAAAGATATGCATTGTCGAGCCAAGATACTTCTCCTCGAGAATCTTCGAAGAGGAAAAGAGCGTTGTGAAATTTGATTTTCTCAATTCAAGCATTTCACTCTGAGCGATTGTCTGCGACCAATAAAACCGATAAGCGAACGCTCGCGGGGGTTAAAAGTAAAACTCGTTTGTGAGTCGCTACTCGTGAATGTGGTGATATATCTAATGCGCCGTAGCAGACGGTAGTAACGCAATAATGAACGTACTCCGGAATTTCCTGGAGACCATTCCTCCCCCGTCGCCCCCGTTCGCATCGTAAATTTCACCGCACTTTGTGCTGCGCTCTGCAATTTTACCACGGATTCCAATATCCCGCGACTAAACCTCGTTCTCGTAACCCATGCCGAATCTCCCTCGTTTATTTCGATTCAACTTACTGCAGCTTTCCCTCTTAGTCCTACCCCCCGCTCGTTCGCGCACCCCGTACGTGCTCCCCGTAGCCATTTCCTCGGGGGAAGGACGCCCGTTCGCCCCTCTAGACTCTTCAAAGACTATTTGTGCCGTTTGTGGTAATTTAGTCGTGTCTTCGGATCACAAAGGCCCGCCCGGTAGAAAATATTTAAATTCTAATTCGCCCCTCTTATACGCGGCACTCTCTCTCACGAGTATGCCCTTGCTTTAACGTGTAATAAAGCCGCGCCTAGTAACCCACGGGAAATACATTTACATGGGGAAGAAGGGGGTCAACAAGACCTACTTCCGCGCAAAGAGGCGAAGTCGCTCGCTATTTCGCGAAATGCTAAACGCGGCTTTGTCCCGTGTCGCATCTACGATCCGACGACGAGAGTATTTGTTGAGAGTATTTTTTATACGTTTTCTTAACGTTGCTCTTTATTATTCTAGAGGAAATACATTAACTTGCACCTTCTTTCACCCTCTTTCTTCCAATACTTTTCCCCTCGATCCAACACTTATTTTCTTTCATCTGTTATATTTAAAAAACAACCAGGCAAAAGTTACTTTTAGCATTCTATGCATACATACGCATATTTATGCAGCAATTGCGAAGTCTTATCGCCATTAGATTCTCGAGGCAGAAACTTCGATAATTTAAGTAAACGAATAATCTTATTTAAACGTGTGCTTAAGCTACGTATAAAACGATGGCTTACATATTTCATTTCTAAATTATGCATGAGTGCTCGTTTTATTCCTTTCTCTCTCTCTCTCTCTCTCTCTCGCGAGATGTTACGACAAGCATTGCGTTTATTTATCGAGCTTGCGCTCGCTCGAGAGCTTCCGTACGAGGAACATAATTTGGGAATGTTATCCAACGTTTCGTTATCAGAGGAATCTAACTGCGACGTACGCACACTCTCGTTTAGCAGACGGGAAAATGGTTTCTTCTCCATTTCGATCTGCCTAATCCGAACGCATTAGTCACGCAATGGCTACCTACAGATTCTCCTGAGTCATGCTCGAAGGTTTGCTTGAGGGAATTCCATCTCCCATTGAAAGTCCGCAATCCGATTTGTTCCTCGCTGTAGTGTGCATTGACCGACGGCAACTCGTCCAGTTGTAACGAGCCGCTGACTTCGTGACACCAAACGATCGGCAGAAATTCCCAGGTATCGTATAGTTAATGCAGACTACCCGTACTTTATTCGCATTACAAAGGCTTATCCAGATCTCCCGGAGAACCGTCCGACTCGACTGTCAAGGGATAAATCGAGCCTTAGCATTCTGCAGCAGCCACCCACTCGCATCTAACGCGATACATTTGTCTTTATCTTCGGTCGTTATCTCGGTTGCGAGCGTATCTCCCGCAAACTATTCCCACGTGAGTAAGTAGCTCGTTACGTGCGTGTAGCTGTATATGGCGTCGTCATCTCCCCGCGCGTTTCGTCCTCTTTCGGCGGAAAAATAGAGATCTTCGAAATTGTGCGAAATTAAATATCAACTCCTCGGCGAGATGATTTCTTGAAACCTCGATCGGGATATATTTGTGTTGAACGGTGTCTTAAAATTTAATTACGTATAAGCTATGTAAATTTCATAAGCTACGCTCTTTTGTGTATATAATCAGACAAATTACATACATACGTAAAAGAGGTAGATTTTATGTTAAGGTATACTGTGTTAAAAATTTTACATTTTACATGAAGATATGTATGCCCTACGGACGAACGAGATTAAACCTTCGCCAAGCGAAACAGCCTCAAAATACGTACGATACAACTCCAATTATATGACGTAGATCGCGGGTAGCCTCGAGGGCCAGTAAGTAATCAGTATACACCGTTACGAATTAATGAAAGATTACTCTCGTAGGAACTGTCGGTTGTTGTTACTGTACATTCGGAAGTACTTTTACACGTTTACAAACGATGCAGCGGAAAGCTAGGGTATACAAGCAGCACGGTGCTGCATCATTTATAGATTTTTTTTCTCAGTGCTTAATAACGGCGCGATTTATATAATATTACGCGACTTCCTTCGTCGACGTTCACGTGAATATAAATGCAACACAGATGTAAATGTGCAATGACGTGCGCATCATTATCGCGGTACTTCTCAGGTATCAACACACGCTCGATATCCATGCGGCTCCTAACGAGACTCCGGAGTCACGATCCAATTTCGACTTGCGATTCAAAATAGCACGTCCTCCCGTAAATATGTCGAGTAGTATGACGAACTCTCGTAGCTCAAACCCGGAAAGTGGAATATAAGAACTCGTTACGCATTCCATTCCACGACACATTTCAGTATCGCGGAGAATCAAACCTTATTCTTCCTAACTCACGTTTCCCTCGTTTATTTCAACTTACTCTGTTCTACCTCCAGTCACCTTTCTCTATTTCTCTTTCTCTTCCTCCTCCTCCTGCTACCCCCGTTTCTTTCGCCACAGCTGCTTCCGCGGGCCACGGCGTATTTGCTCCTTCTACGTTCAAACATCACGGAGTTACCTCTCTACCCACTTTAACCCGCGAACGAAGTTGCGCGCGATGTTGCAACGTCTTCGGCGATTCTTGAAGCTGAAAGAAACTACGCAAGAGATATCTACTGTTGAAAGTATTTTTTTTGCTCTCTCAGAAGATTCTGATTCTAGGCAAAAGCAGGAAATCTACGGTCTGTTTCAACATCGTAATATACCATTAGGTAAGCCAGACATATTATATCAAGTGCAACACACGCTCGCTGATGTCACAGTCGTAGATATCTTTAGCACAGCGGAATATGACTCAGTGTACTCAGAATCGTATTTCAGCATCAGCCAGAAAATAGCCGAGTCAATTAGAGATTAAAGGGCCACGGGAATAGCGCCAAAAAGACACGCGCGAATATATTTGTAGCAGAAGTTAATTTAAGTATAATCAGGTATTACTAGGTTCTTCGTTCCCAGCGGACCAGCTGGGTCGGTTACCTATTTTAACATGTACCGTCACGTACTTTAGCGCGACTACGTGCGGAATTAATTAGACTTGACCGATCTTGGTCGACCCCGGGATGGATCGATTCTGATTGCGAGAAGAAGGCGAGGGGTATCCCGAAAGAGTTCTCCGCGAATTCTATCCTCGTGCGCGTTCCTGAGCCACCCTCTATTCGCCCTGGGAATGTATAACGCTCGTTGGTCCTTCAGATCCCGCCTGCGGTAGTCACTTCTCGTCCGCGCCCCGGCGGGCTCGAAGTCTGCCGGTGACGGAGCAGATACTCTAACGCGTCGCTCTATCTCCCGAGCTCTCTCCCTCTCTCTCTCTCTCTCTCTCTGTTTTGTTGCGAGCAAAAGCCGAGAGATCTTCCCTCCTCTCGCTCTCTCTCTTGTCGTTTCCCTTGGCAACAAAACCGCCCCTCGTCAACCCCCCCGCTTTACCAACGTTGCCAACTTTTCAACACTACACTCCGAAATCGCAAGAATTATAGTATTTCACACATTGCAATATAGTATTTCGAGTTTATAGCGAGGGATGGTTACAGCAGATGAAAGTATTGCACGACTGGTGGAGAAATATCTGAATATAAAACACGCGATTATAATTGGAGATGACAATTTCCATTGTAGAGTGGAAATTCGTGAGAAAAGGGAGTTAAGTATAGATACTTTCTTACAATTTAGGAATCTTATTATCCATATCGCTTGTCTTTCGATGCACCTGAAAACTATATCTTCCATGGCACAGCATGTTTGAAAATGACCTAGACTCAAACGAGATTGAGTGAAACTGGAATTCGGTGACCCAATTTGACGGGGAATAATAAATTTTGGTTTGAAGAGGGAGCTCGGCTTGGAAAGTTACAGACCTAATGTCAAGTGCTGTAATTTGTGAGAGATTGCACAGCACGTCACGACAAAACCATGGCGTAAATGCTATAATTATAGTGCGGTTGGTAACGACGCCCTGCCTGTCCTCTCGACGTGCACATGTCTGACACGACCTGGTGTGCGTCCGATCGTTATTTGTGGAAGTAACCACCCGCTGTTGTCCTGCGATGGTCCCGAAGAGAAAAACGCGTCGGGCGGAAGTCACGAAAAAGTTGCCAAGTACAGTCGACGACACTTTCTCGACGATCCCTCCCACGAACGTGAACACATCGTCACGCAAGGAGGGTTGCGAAGGGACGAAAAGGAAAATGAGAGCGGTACCCTTTCTCTCCCTATAACACCCTCCGGTTTTTGAGAGGGCAGAAAAAGATTCAATTAAAGAGAGCCGCTTTGGAAACTGGAATTTTTCCTCGAATAGTTAACGTCGTTAACGTCGAATACGAACTTTAGAATTTAAAAGTCATTTTTTTAATTCCCTCGAGTGGCTGCGTATGCTGACTGGAAAGTAGGTTTTGTTGCTGAGTACTTTTTGTTCCTGATTCTCAGTTGTGAATATGTTGTTGATTTTATCGGAATATAAATCTGACAAAAATAAGGAAAACATTGCTATGTTATAGAGAAATGAATTTTTTAATAAAAAAAAAAAGATTTTTACAAATCCTCCAAGCGAATAATAATTATTTGAAATAGTTATTCGTAATTTTCAAGATGTAATTTGGAAAAAAAAATTGAAAATGTTCGCATGATACAGACATTTTTCTCTCTCTCTTTCACTAAATATAATATTTGTTATTATAGTTTGTTATTTTATCATATGTTATTTTTAAACGAGAAAATATAAACATTTTCATATGATCCATTGAGTGTTCAATTAAATAATAACGTATGAATTCAGCACGTTCGATTATATGTCACATCAAATGATTGAATCGAAAGCGATTATAAAATAATGAGCTTGAAGTGATCTTTTAGAAAATAGAACGCGACGAGCATTCGATATTCGAGCATTCGATATATTTAGAACGTTGCTATTTGGTTATCCGATTTTAATAATTAAAACAGGAAATAGGATGCGCTGAAAGTTCGGCCTGGCGCATCTGGCGGTGCGTTAATTGAAGGATGAAGGATAAGTGATCTATGAACCATTAAATTGTCTGATCGGCATTTTAACCGAGTCGGTGGAGAATACGTGACAAACGAGCGTCGCGTCGATGTCACGAGCAGAGAGATCAATTCATAGCGATTTATGATCTACGAGCAATGCTGATACTGCGAGGAATATATGTTTCTGAAGGAAAGATGAATTTTAACAAGATTATGTGTTCAATAGAGATGAGTGAAGAGAACCATATTCATCAAGGCCAGTCTTAATGCTTAATAATATTTTTGTGTGAATTTTCACAATTTCCAGTTCAAGCAAGCTGAGCGCCAATTATTTATTATTGAAACATAGTCTTAGAACTGGAGCACGTAATATCACAAATTAAATTGACGAGCTATTTAGTATTACTGATATTCTAATAAAAATCTTTAAAGCACTATAAATAACTTATTACGAAAGATATCATCTCCAAGATTCAAACCTGAATTTCCTAAATTTTATTATGCGTAAGCATTAATTGTAAAACCCGTCCTTGATCAAATATACGCCCCTACAGATTTATGTTGAACATTTCTCAATCCTTTTTTATTTAACAAAGATTATATCATTTGTTTTATTAATACAATTTATATACAGCATTTTTTTTTGTTACATCTATGTACACTAGGATTAAATTTTGCACATGTAAATACGATCGCGATAGCGTAAAGATTATTTGCAGACTAGTTTCTGACCAGAATCACATTTTGCAAATTTGATCGCTCTTATCTGACTTCTCAATTAACCGATTCAATTGCTTTCAACTATCCGCATCCGGATCGCCCGTTCGGTCGATCCGGACATCTCGAGATATCGCCGCCGGAACAATTCGTGAACGCGCCATGAATATAGAGTAAATAGTTCCGTACAGTTATTATTACACGCGTTATTAGGATCGCAGCCGCAGGAATATTGAAACGTATGCTCGCATAGGAGATATTTGTAAGTGGAGAGTTAGCGATCATGCGGTTCGGATCGCCCAGCCAATTCCGCCATATTGCGGATCCGTGCCGAAAATATTTTCACGTTGATTATACGATTACACTCTTAACACGATAGTTAGGGCAATTACAACGAGTGGGCACGGATGCAGACTCACCTCGGAGATTAAAAATCGCTGATGTCCCGGCGCACTTAATCCACAAAAGTGCACTCCACGATACAAAATCCGCGTTTTTAAACGCGATTATTCATCATCCTCTGCTACCATTAATAATTTTTATTACGCCTTTATCATAATTGTTGAAAAGTCACGATATCAATGTATCCGAGATACATAAATTCGGATGCTGCGATCGATAAAATGTTTACGCGATCTTTTCCGTTAATTTTTCATTTCTGATTTTTCAAAATTATTAACGGCTTTATCATCAATACAGACACAACCATTTGCGGTAAACAACAATTATCATAAGTCTCTGTGATTTTTCTTGATAATGTATATAAGGAAAATTCGCTCTCTCGCGAGTTTTTGTTTGCCGACAAGTCTCACGAAATTCTCTTCTATTTTTTTTTCCCTTCGCTGACGTTCGTGTAGCTCGTAAAACAAAACGCGATCGACGGTTTCCCGAGACGTCTGCGTCGGAAATTTCGATCGATGGGGCGCATTTAAGCGGTGGACAAAGCGCTTTCGGAAAAATAAGCCGCGAGTTTTTCTCGCTCGGTGAGTCAGAAGTTTAAGTGGCCGAGCGCGAAAGTAGAAAGAGAAAGAAGAAAAAAGGTCCACTCGGACCGAGAATACGAGAAAGAGAATAAGGACGGTACGAATGGGCTTTGACTTTCTATATTTGCGGAGAGAGAGACCGGCTCGGGATTCGCGCGCGTGGAAACCTTTCATTAATTTCACAAAGGACGCCACTTGACCCCTTAACCGTTGCCAGCGATTCTTACATTTCTTTTTTTATTCTTTCGAGAGCGAGAGCGCTCACTCCTGCCAAGAAATTGGATAAAGCGCAATGGCGACGAGCGGCTTACGCTTAACTCGTTAAACGCAAGCCGGACGAACGTGGAAACTTGTATTTCCGCACAATCAGCGCCGAACGTAGCATTTAGCAAATAAGATTCAAACTGTTGCTATAAATAAGAATCAAGCGGTCGCATTAGCGTTAAACTTGGATGGAAACGTAATACTCTCTAAAAGTGAATCAGTGACTTCAACTACACTCTTGTAACTGATGTAATTATCAGCGAATATTTACTGTTTTTTTAATAATAATCAACTGATTCGCTTTTACATTTTCACTGTACATTATTTTTAAAAGTATCGCGCTCGAGTTCACGTTTTAACATTACCTGTTTTTAATTATTTGTATATAATAATGTCTAATTTTAATTCTTATGTATTTTTATTATACTTCATTCTATTTATATAATATAATGAAAGACGAGAATGGAATACAGTTACTTTTATGAAAATCGATCCAGTTAAAACGAAACGACATCTTTCGTAGACGAAAATGGAAAATCGACATATTTGATCCTCTCGGTCGTGCTCGTTTGTAATTTTCGCTAGGCTGTGGTGGCCTCCTCTCTTATTTACATGTACTTACACTATCAGTTTCTATTCGCGGCACGATTCGCCGGTCCCAACTAACTGAATTCGCCAAATTCTCAATCGAAAGTCAATAATTGCACAGTTGGATTTGAACTCGTGTAATTCGACTGTGATCGGGGGAACATCGGTTAATCTCGACCAGGTACACAGAGCCGAGGCGCTTTTGTACAACATTTTCGCTTTATCTTCACGCCGCCACACGTTGAGGAATCCTCGTAGCTTCTCTCATCGCGAACTGCCATTAATGTAAATATTGTCTCAGCGCGTTAGTTAACCGCGTTCACCTCGTCTATTCGACACGTTCCCAAGTATTTCACATTTATTTTTCCACGCTAGTTTATCTATCTTCTCTGTCCGATTAATAATATTCACTCGGTTGATTTGCCACGCGGCGAAAATTTCTCACCCTTTTATCGCTAATCTGATTTGCTTCGCGAGAATTCGATTTTCATATTCAAGTCTTGGTAACCGAAAAGATTTTCACCGAGAAAAAGCGAAGATTTCCATGTATATATATATATATATATATCTCTTCTTATACTTTTTTCATAACTTCTTCATTATTACACATTTTTTAATCGTGACTCAATAATCGAAATTTTAGTATCAGAAATTGCGATATCACAGTTTAATGTTATTTGAAAAACATTTCTATTATGACACGTACACGTCATTAAATTTGAGGAGATTTCATTATATTATATGGTCGATTTTTCTGTATTATATTTCTAATAAAGAGAAAGATTAATAACTTTGTCGATTTAATGTGGCACAAAAGACTTTCACGATGAATTGGTTACCATTAATTCCAGGTGCTCCTCGTTACTAATTCAAAGAATTCACGGAGAATAAATCACAGATCCATCGGGTTGCGAATAAAATTGTATATATTAGATACATTGCTTAAATTTTATGTAATTATTAAGAAATAAATATCACATAATTTAACTCTTATTGAGTGTAAGATAAATATTTACAATAGCAGGTATTAGTCGCGTGTGATGTAATTCTAAAATTATTAAGCCTTTGTGGTCGGTAAATGGCTCGTGAATTATATTGGCGACAGCGTTAAGTTTCAATTATTACAATTTCTTCTCCGCGAAAATTACAGACCACGGTAATGACTAAAAGGAACAGATTACAAGGCTCGTTACTTTCCCGCGGTGTCGATAAATTTCCAAAGGCCCTCGTAAACTAAATGGAGCTTAAAATTTTTCGCCCGTGCTTTTCTCGCATTGACGTTCTATATAATTCAACGTCTACTATGTCCATCGACACGTCGAATAATAGAGAAGCTTTCCGTCCCGAAAGTGATTCGTCGTAATCCGTTTAATATAGTGCGTTTGAGATTACGAGTCGACCGCGGCTCCGCTAATGGCGGAATTTTTTGCTCGCGTTAACGACGCCGCGAGTGATTAATAAAGTGCAAGAGCGCGCGGTGCGGAGAGCGATTGGCTTGAATCGCCCTCGAAACAATCGTATCGCAAACTCGTTTTATCAACGACTACGCCTCCCTTGCACCTGCACTCCGCTGTAGCCTATATTTTTATCGCCACTTTTGCTCGCGCGTTTGTTCACATTACGAAGTGGGACTTTTATTCTTCGATAAATCTCATAAATCAAGGCGGAAAGTTCCCCCGACGTCTAAGTGAATTGGACATTTGAAAAATAACGCGAGTTAAGCCGAGGTAAGTGCGTATGCGGGGACAAGTATGTAGGGTGATTGAGAGTTACCGAGCACCTCTCTTCCAACTTTGGATAGAGATTTCTAACTTCTCTAAGGTGGAGGACTGGAAGAGTAAAATAGCATTAAATTTATTTAAAAAGTATGAAGATATTACATGCACTCGCTCCCTACGTGCACTTAGTTTTACGCGTTCTAAGTCATTGTTACTGTCAAAAAGTTGCAGTCGTAATATTCGAAGATTTCGTAGAAATCGAGATAGACCCAGTTTCGGTCAAATTCGTTCGTACTATCTTTTACTTAGATACTAAAAGATATTGTTTCTCAGTATGATGAATGCGGTAATAAAATCGTCCGCCGTGGTCGTATCGTCTCGATCGTCATTTTCATATTTATTCTCGTGTTTCTTGCGTTTACAGTGAACAGACAATAATAGCGAAACGCTCCGATCGAAGTGCCGAAACGTAATAATAAAAATAAAGAATAGGATATACGCGCGAGAGATGAATGTAGGTCGCTTGTACATGTATATGGCGCGATGCAATAATCGTGGAAAAGCAGCGGGAGTCCTTGAACGCGCACAAAGGAAACGTAACTTCCGGTGCCGATAAAAGAGTGCGAAATCGGCACTGCGCTCGCCCATCGCTGTCGTCGTCGATGTAACTTGTGAAACGCGAGCCCTCTCGCGTATAAATATCTATAAACACCGTGTATTTGCCCACGCGAAGAGAAGCACCTGTCTCCAGGTGAGCGTCGCTACGGAATAAATTCGCGAATGCGAGAGCATGCATTCAGTACGGAATAGTATCCCATAACGGAGATGTTGCAATCTTTGGAAAATAATATTTATTGTGTCGCGGAAAAACTTGCCGAGTATTTTTACGCGAAACTCCTGAAGAGAAATGAAACACGGCGACGCGCGCGTGTTTAACGAAGCGCGGTTACGTCACGTAACTGCAAAAATTGTCTCAGGATTCTTCCATTGCTCTGTCTTTTGTCGTAATATTTTGCGCTTTCTAAACGGATGTATGGATTTATTTAGACAGCTTATTCCCGGATATATTTAATAATGCATTTAATTTCTCGCTACTTTCGAAATCGAAAATATTAAAAGGCAGCAAATATTTTCCACGGATACGAAGCGTTTTGCCATTTTTTAGTTTCACAAGCAACGAAATTTAGCTCGAGGATATTGGCATGTTATAGACTTTTTGAGGAAGATGCATATTTTTCTAACTTCAGATTTAATCGAAATCCGTCGAGCCGTACATCTCGTATATAGATTACATAGGTATTTCAATTAACTTGCCACTTCATGCAAATACATGCACATTCTTGTCGATCGCGACTACAATTAATCGCGCAAATACAAGCAGTCGCGTTCGAGAGGTAAATATACACGTTGGGAAACGTCACGAATCGGACGCGGATTTATTTATGCAGCGATCGAATGCGCGTTTTATGTTTCGACGGTCGGATACAATGCAGATTTATTCTGTAAGCTGGCGTTTACGCGACGCTTCGCTGATCGAGGAACGATTTTTCCCTTGCCGTGAAAACGGACAGGCGGAAAAGCCGGATGAGACGCGAAAACTCGATACGTATCCGATGCGAATATGCCGTTAAATCGACGGATTTCGCGCCCATCCACCCGGGATAAGACCGCTTAATTAACCATAATTACTTGTACCCTCCAGAGATCTTTTCTCAGCAGACCTGCTGTCTGCAACTTGGCTTTCCACTTCGCCTCTCAATCGGGATTGCTAATTAAAATTAATCCTTAAAGTTTTTATCAGTCCGTGTCCATCAATTGTGTAGATTGGATTCGTTAATGCAGATTTGCCTCTGAAAATACTTTCAATATATATTGCTCTTCATAAATGTTTGATGTATGTATAAAATATTCAAAAACTTCGATAATAAATATCCCAAAAAAATTATTTTAACTGATTATACTATCGATTTTTCATATTAATAGAAACATATTTTATTCGTTGGAAAAACTATGAAGAAATTATTTATATCATAAAAATATTTAAAAAAATATGTAAGATATTCACTATTTGGGATGTAAAAAGATATACCTTTGATTGTTTCTATATCAATGTTATTAATTTAAAATCTTATTAGTTGTTCAGATCTTAAGCAATCGCAAATATCGTAATGAAGAAAACATTTAGTTGTATGCGGCGTTACAAGATCGAGGCTTTCGATCATTGTGGATTATAATTTGCGTCATAAAATAGTCGTTAAGCCTTAATTTATTTGACCAAAGCAATTTTATCGTCGAGAAATTAACTTTCGAGCTCGTTTACGGTTTACGATGTTTTCTGCGGAACGTCGCTTAACCGCACAGCATGCAATATCGAAGTACATGTTATTGCGTGCAGGGTAATTCCAAGTACCTTGGATGGAATCGCTACGTCCCAAGCATTCTTATCTTATATTTGCAACTGTAATAAAATGGCCACTTAAAAACATCTCCTTACATCGTTTACATCGTTTTACGCGTTCAATCTACGTCTAATAATATTATTACGCGTTATAAAAACGTTATTAATTTTAGTTTGTCACAGCTAACTTAGATCATCTTTCTTATTAAGTTTCTTAAGGAGATCAATCATTAATATCGACAAAATTTGTATAACCTACGTTGCCAGACGAAGGATCAATTTAGACGTCGACATACCCGCAATTTCGTGCAGAACGCCATTATATAAAAAGCCGTCCTATCGTTTCCTCGCCTCTATGGCGCTTAAAGTCACCGACTAATTGACTATGGTAATCAGTTAATTATTATTAATAAGGATCCATCGAGATCGCGTGAGCGGCCGTCGATAGGCGATGTCCGCGCCTCTTAATTCGCCGCGAAAATTTATGAAGCCCCGAGTTGGCACTCACCCTATCGCCGATCCAACGGCCTCTCCTCTTCTCGTAAATTATAGAACGTGGCATCCGATCGAGTGACATCCGCCGTGGCGTGGAGACGGAATTAATTACTTAAAACCGATATCGCCGCCCACGCTGCCGGCGTTGCAGTGTGTGAGTCGCGTCGTTTGCTTCCTTGATTCCGAAATTTCTCGTATTTATTTCCAGCTTGAAACTTCCTGTCGGATTACTAAAAATCGCAGATTCTAAAATCGACTCATCCTCTCGAATTTTATCTGTCCTGAAGGGGCGCGTCATAAAGCGAGATAACGTTACTCGACCCGGGGACGCATCGGGTAAACAAAAGCCGCTGCGTAAACACCGTCTAATCCGCTCATTGAACGTGATTAACATATTTGCGCCTGTACACTGTCGGAAAATATGTATTGACATGATTCTAAGCGTTTAATTCTCTTTTAAAATAATTACAGGAATATTAACTGGTTTTATCGAATTTATTTCTTTCATAGCTTCACGTACCGTTGCGCAAAAAGATTAAAGCCGATGCGAATTCAATGACTTTAATTTTTGATATTGCAACTTTGGGAAAACACGCTGCACGTCAATCGCCAATCTCCATAATTGCGAAAAGTCGTAGAGTGCGGTTTCTTGTGTATATATATATATATATATATCTCTCTCTTTTTCTCTACCATCAAAATTTGAATCCATAGAAACTTTTCTGCTTTCGCTATTATGTGACAAGTACGTGCATTTCTTCGTCAGAACACGCTAGTAAACGTGAATCAGCTTTAATGGGCCACTCCCTCCGCGATCGAGAGTGTAAGATGTGTAATTAAGCGTGATTAGCCGTCGCGGCTGTTTAAAATCTCTCTCTCTCTCCCTCCCTCTTTCTCTATTTCCCTCTTTCTCTCTCGTCCTTGTCCGTCTACTGTTTGTAATCCGATTTTCCGCCTCGTATAGCACGCGCACGACGAGACATTGACGCTCCGAATTTTGCGCGTCGTATCGCGACCCAAGAGCAACCTTCGTGTAAAAGCGTGATACAACTTTCGATGGGCCGTTTATTTGTACGTTTTGTTCGCTCGACAACAAGGATAATACTATATCAGAGCTTCGTGTGTAATGTCGAGTGAAAGCTCCGAAAAAATAATTAGTTAAATTTTAAAAGTTGATCACATGTAGTCGTTTCAAGCAGAACAAAGAAGCGCAATATACGATCTGATTCTTAATGATTTTTTTTATAAAGAACACTGTAAAATTTAAAATTTCATTTTAACTTAAAAACGTACAGTGAATTTTCTGAGATATGCAAAAATGTTAAAGTTAACACAAGGATTTTACCTTTTATTAATTAAAATAAACATTTTATTTTGTACAGTTTTACAAAGATGTTGTATTTCAAAATAAAAAATTTAAAACTTTTTTATAAAGATATAATACGTTTAATTAAATTTAATGTTTGTATTGTAAATAATAGTTTAAAAAGTAATTTACGGAGACCCAATGTTTTCTACTATATTCATATTTAATATAACGTTTTATATTTTTAAAATACACAAAATGTGTATTAATGTCAAATAATGTAGCAAAATGGTAATCCAATCCCTTGAATTAAAAAATAGCATTTCGTTATTTTCAACTTTCATATATGTCAAAATATATATTCAAAATATAAATCAATTTATTTGTGTGGTTAGCTTTAAAATAAATTATATCCACATCAACGATCTACCTTGTAAATAATAAATTAAATTTGATACATTTTCATTAATATATTTTCTTGAGTTAAATTGTTTAATTCTATTGTTTTAATTAATTAATAACATATTAAAGTACAAACAATAGCGACTTATAGAAATGATTATTTAATTAAGAATAACTTAAATTGGATATAATTTGATATAAATTTAACAACGATTGTAACAGTGATCGATGATTTACTGTCTTTCAGTGATAACCAATAAATTAACTTTTAAATGTAAAGGATTTAAATTTTTGAATCATTATACGATATTTATATTTCTCTTAGTTCTTTAATGAAAAATTCCTATTAAGTATTCCTTGTTGCCATTCGTTCATTTAATTTCGTTCGCATCGCGCATTATTTCGCGTGGATTGCAACAACGCAACGCGTGCGGGTAAACCGCAACGCAATTTCACGATGGGGACGCAAGTAAAGTGTATAACCGGCCCGCGAAATGTGCCCCATAGAATACCAGCTTCATCCGTCTCATGCCCGTTCAGTAATCCGATTTTCCACTCGGTATCGGTGGAAAACTCGCGCGGCATCGCGACAGTCGAATTTAAGCGACGCAACGGCGAAAGGCGGAATTTTCATCCTGCCCTTCTCGGCCGGATACATCCGCTTCCATCGCAGCGTGTGCATCCGGTCGTTCCTCCTCCTCTCTCTCTCTCTCTCTTTTCCCTGTTTCTCTCTCGAAAATCCTCTCGATATGCTAATACTCTTGATACCCATGTCGCACGTTAACTGGATTTTTTCGCGGAAACGTTTACGCCGCTTCGTTAGCTCGTAGAGAGAGCTCCATTGATTTCTTTCGCGCGCAAAGGAAAGAACTTCCATTTCCTCTCCGGCTGTTTAGATTCTCTTCCACGCGTTACTGTTACGCGTAATTTGATTTTCCTGTCACAGTTTTAGACCGGTATAATCAAAACTGTTTCTATTGTAGAAAAACGCTAAGCGGACAGAGCTTTTTTTTAAGGGAATAGATACACGTATAGTACAATGATATTTTGTTTTTATTAAGTTTGTACATTACTGCATGATTACAACCGCTTTTGAATGACTAGTAATTACTTTTTTGCGCGTGAGGAAAATTACAGCTGAAACATTAATAGGCGTAATTACACTGTTCAACAGAAAAAAGCACAAGAATGAAACTATTCATAGATATAGTCACTTCCTATAGTTTATTTGGATACTGAAGTTTTGTTTTCAAATTGCTTCATCATGTTATAATTTTGAGAAATTTGCAGTTAAAATTGTCAAAAGGGCTATTTTTACGTATTTTATCGTATTATAACTACCATATGTAATATGCTGATGAAGTTTTATTGTAATCAAAATTAATTATGTTATTAGGACTTTCAACCCTAAGCTGGATTTTTAGTAGGATTTTTGAAAAAGATTTTTAATATTGGCTATGTTATAAGAGAGATATTCATTTTTTTATTTGAGTTAAATATGGGATCTATCGCGGAAACGCTGTGAATATTAGGTTATTGACAATTTTTTTTTTTTTTATCAAATAGCTTTTAATTAAGTTTATTTAAATTTGAGGGCTTTTAGCCTGCTGAATTCGGTGTCAAAATTGGCAAATTCAAAATCATAGAAGATCTCTTACTAATAATTTTTTGCAACAGTTTCAAGTTTTGATATCCGCCATATTGAATCTACCATTTTGGTATTATGGTATACAATAATGTTTAAAACTTTTAAACACTTCTCAAAATTACATTGGCGGAGGAGACATTTTTCTCGTCAACCATACTACATATCACTTCGTTCTATTTAACTGCAGAATACAACACGCACAACACAAAATAATACATGTGTTGAGATTAATGTTAACCAAAATGTTAAGTATGTTTAGTGAATATAACTAGAAGTTTAGTATATTCAACTAGAAAATATTAAATAAATCTTTACACAGTATAATCTACTAAACGTTCTAGTTGTAAAATCTCAAGTTTTGTCATAATAACCAGAAATTCTGTTTCGTTTAATCAAAATGTATTCAACTATGCGTTTCGTTGAATCAAATCATTTTTCTCATTACAGCTTATTCGCAATAAACCTCACATTTAATCATGAATATTTTATTAACCATGAGACTAAAAATTCTTTTTGAGGGCTTAAAATTCTAACAACATACTTAATTTTCATTATAATAAGACTTTTCCAAAACATTACACATCATGAATATAATATAACAAAATAAAATCCTTTTTTAACTTTAATTACAAATTTCTTAAAATTGTGGTGAAGCAAATTCGTATTTAGTATCCAAAAACTAGAGAAATGACTAATCTCGTTCTACTGCTTGAAAAAAGACATCTTTTACCGCGAGCACTTATACATGAATATTATTTAAAAATTTTATAAGAATTTATTGTGATATAAATCGATTGTATTTGTAATTCGAATATGTGAAAGACATGCAATAGATGCTCGTATTAATTTAAACGCAGTAACGAGGATTATACGTCGCAAATGGAATTCGAAACCTTCGCTATCCGTATCAGTAATCACGGACAGTTTGGGGCGTAATTCACTTTGATCGCTTTTCGCACCAGTCGTTAAACGGCCGTTAATATCACTGTTAAAGGCCCTTATACGAGACCTATATACAGCCACTGTTACACAATAGTGATTAACCCACATATCAGAAAAGCGCTTCTCACTTAAATACACTGTTAATTCGTAATTTGCGGTAAATAATCCCTATTCACTTTAAATAGAATTTACGCAAATTCTCTCGATGGTCACATCGATTAGTAGAGACGAATCAATTTTACAACTATATCCGTGTAATGTAAACAAGTGTATAGAAATTTTGAAATATCGAGAATTAATAAAAATTAATAAAAATTGACAAAATTCCGCGACATTTATTTTATGACTGTAAATTAATATCGAACATAATTATTATAAAATTGGAATCATTTTTGTTTATCAGCCAATCGCTTGCATATGTTTAACCAAAAATATGAAAAATTTCTTCATTCATTCGACAAATTGCAATCTAATGTGCAAGCTTTCAGGCAGCATGGCACATTTTTACTTCCAATTGCTGTCAAATGTAGCTTCATTCAACAAAACGAATTTAATCTTTGGCGATTTAATGTTATGCTTTCACGATTATTTAATGCAATATATTTTTAAAGTGTTGTATACCTCATAAATGTTTACACTCTGGTTAAAACAAATGCTTTGCTTTCATTTATATTATACTCACAGTTCTTTTTTTTTAATTTGGGGTGCACTTTCGAAATAAATGGCTTCACTGCTAGCTACCGTATCCCCGTATGTTTTCATCATAGATTTTCAGGAACTCGTACATTTTTAGCCGCTTTAAAGATTTATATTTTTCAAGGAATTTTTATAAAGTACCATTGCAATTACAGCATAAACTTTCGCAGGGAAACAATTCGGCGAGGTGAAAACTGCAGAATAATGAAAGAATCTCTCATTTTAAATTTTCCAGTGGTTCGGTAGGCCCCGTCCGAGAGACGCGTAATTGGCACTCGTAAGCATCACGTTAAAAGTATACTCGCCGTCCTGTTCCATATGTCGCATGCCATTATTAGCCATTGGGCCGAATCCTCGAACACTACGACCTCGACAAAAGCGTTGCGCACTTAACTCAATCATGTATCGCGCGCGACGAATTCTCGTTTAATCAGCACCTTTTAAGCGGGCCCGAGATAAGACTCGTAATTAGTTCTACAGGTCGCTTTGAAGCGCTGTCTGGCCTCTCTCTTTGCCTCTTCTCTTCGACTACGAGCTACCCGACGCTTGCACCTAATCTGATTTTCCACCTCGCGTGTACGAGGCTGCCTTTCTTGAAAGACGAATTCGACCGGTGAACCGAAGACGTGCGGTGAACCGGGGCATCGTCTTCAAGGTCTTCGAACGATCTTCCAATACCACCAAAATATCGATATTTCAATGTCCGTAAATTGGTATTAGTTCGCCTCACGAGAGGAGCATTTTCAGGCCCCCTCACCTCGGCTTGAACGCTTCGAGAATTATGGAAATTGTATAGGAAAGAGGGGAAACACGATTAGTTAATTCTGTTTATTTAATCTTACCTCTTTTAATAAACAGTTACAGTTAACTATAATGAAATTCTGATAAATTCTTTTTCTTGATTTTTTTTGTTTTTTATATATATCGTCAGTTTCACGATTCTTTGGGCATTTTATTCGCCTGGAAAATTTCGAGCGATACGTATTCCCTTAAGTTGAAAAATATAACACGTCACAATCTCTTACCGACGACTTGTCAAAGTATCGAATACGTGGCACGGGACGTATCTCCGGGGATGTCATGCGGCAGATGAAGAAAGAAGAGAGAAGGAGAGAGAGAGAGAGAGAGAGAGAGAAAATAAGTAGGTACCTCAGGAAGACGGAAAAGCTGAGAAAATGCAGCAATCGAGACGCGAACACGCTTTCATCCCGCGTATCGAAGAAGCTCGATTGATTCGTCGAACTATCGTTATCCACCCTGCTGACAACGCGTCGTTCCACATTTCCGAGATCGCGATATTTCGTTCGCCTCCATGCGGTTTTGCCCTGGCAAATTTCAAAAGCGCTATTTCATGCGGTCGCTATTTAACCCCCTATTCGTCCCATTCGTCATCGCGTGTAGATATCGTGCGATTTTGTCGGTCCACTATCGCGCGGATGATGACGAAGAGCCGCGGATCGGGTTCAGTGTGGAGTTTTGCTTTAATGTGTTTACAATGGTTAGTGCGTTTTGCGGCATTACAGCGAGGCGTGCACATTCGTGTCACGTATTCACGCGGTAATTGGCGTAATTGGTGGATAATGGTGCCGCGCCATGCTGGATATTCCGAGGCGATGTTTCGGTTTGCGAGTAGACAACGCTATCTCCGCATACGAGATAGTGACTCGCATTCGCAAGACTACATTTCGGTAAGCAGAATGGTAACCTGGGCACGGATTTTGGAGTTTTGCCCTTAGAGAACTACTCCCTGGATAGTAGAACTCTGGTATGGACGTTCGGTCTATACGCATATGGGAAAACTGCAGCTTCTTACAGTTACCGTTGATAGTAAAACTATCCGATCGAAATGGAGGTGTCGGGGATGAATACCAATATGTGAATTTTACTCCTTGAAATGTAATATTCTTTTGGAAAGGTGCATTGGCCTGGCGCAAAACCCGACATTTTTATTTTAACTCTGTATTAATACTAATAAGGCCACGATGTCGTACACCAATAAATGCGCGCATGAAAAATGAGATATCTCGCGTGTAAGAGCGTAAAACGCTAACGCGAATTTTATGGAGCGTCTTCCTAAAATGGCGAGAATTTTATTCCCACCGTAACAACCGTCGGAGCAAGGCCGTAAGAATTGCACTCTCGCTTCGTGACAGCGTTTTATTTCATCTTTGAAAGTCCCCCGTTCGCGAGATATACAGCTATGAACGCGTTCGAAATGGAACGCTCCGTGGAAGCTTTGTCATCATCCATAGTTAAAGTTTTCCCGGAGATTTCGCCGAGGGATGCTGGATCGACGTCAACGGCCAGCTTATTGACTTCTATGTCGACGGACGTCAATTCGCAGTCGAAAACGATCGGTAAAATTTTATGCTGCTTAACTTTATTTTCGCGTCAAATCTATGACAAAAAATAACGCCAAGATTAGTGACGTAATCGACTGTCATTCAAGCGGATATGTATAACAAGAATGTTGTGATGCGATCTCTTTCAGCAATTTAATTTTACATCAATCGAAATTTTGTTTTTGTGCGCAATTTGCCTTGCAAATATTCGAAAAATTTAAAAATTCTGACGGTACACGCAAATACTTTAAACAACATTCTAATTCTTGTTAAAAATATTCGATTTGCTGTTAAAAAGTTTTCTCACTTTGTTGGTTATTGCGATAGGTATTACTACGTACTTCAATGGACGAATTAGTAAGACTTATCCCGCAAAATCGGGACTTCCGGGGGAGTTCAAACTCTGGCTGTGGTGATATTTTTTGCAATAAATTTCAGCTAGTCTGAGATAAAAAATTGTTTTAATAATTTTAGTTATTTTTAATGTATTTTTGCCTGCCAAATCCATTTTTCAATCGTGATTATCATGATATAATTTAAAAAAAAAGGCATGAAACATGTAAAAAATAACAATTTTGAAGGTTATCATGAAGTACCGACAGTACAGTTTTTTCTAATTTTTTTTATGCCATGCGAGAATATCAACTTCAGTTTTAAAATTTGTTTTGTTCCATTTTGTTGTGATTTTTCGTTTTTGAGATAAAGTGATAAAATAGCTCTTTTCTTATGTAATACAAGAAAAATGCATTTTATTCCATTTTAATACGGAATGTATTTAATTATGTGGAGAGAGAGAGAGAGAGAGAGAGAGAGAGAGAGAGAGAGAGAGAGAGAGAGAGAGAGAGAGAGAGAAAGTGCTTTTGTACTTATATAATATAATTGGATTGTATTAAATCAAAAAGCAACATGAAATAGCAAAATATAATATAACTATTTTATAAATAACTATTTCTCGAAAATGAAAAATCACATCGGAACGAAACAAAATGCAATTTAAATCTTAAATTGATACTTTCATGTAGTATTAATAAAATTGAGAAAAAAATTTGCTATCGGTGTTACGTTACAAAAAAATCTTCAAAATTATTGTTTTTATCTCATTGACATCATTTTTCTCAAAATTGTAATGCAATAGCCAAATTAAAAAAAATAAATTTGTGTTTGGTTAAAAAAAACGACGGTAAATGGTAATTTTCGTTCAGACAATGACCGCAAAGTATAAATTCACAGACTAATATTCTTTGCAATGTTTTAAAATGCTTATTAACATTCTTATTAAATTAACGATCCATGTAATTTGTGATATGATTTCCAGTTTCAATTTATGATTACGTTTCAAGTCCGACAAACCGAATCGGCGCGCAGTTTATAAAACTGAAAATATATTCATAAATTTACATATGAATTATTAAGCATCAAGATCTACTTCGACCAAGAAATAGAAATTCCTTCTCTTATTTGAAAAATAGTTGTAAACAGAAAAATATCTTTTCACATCGACGATTTCTCACATTTGAAGGATTCCCAGCGAAGGATTGCGAATGCGGAGACTTCATACATTTTTTCCAAAGAAATGAAGTCGAGTGTTCTCTCGGAGAAAGATCGGGTAAGGTTAAAATGCTTTGTTACCGATGCCACCATATACAGATGTTAAAGCCGCGTTCCATTTTGAAGAATTTTGTCAAGCGAGAGAGGAAAACGGGAAGCGAAAGGGGAGGGTGGAAACATTTGGCGAGAAGCTACCTCAAGTTGAAACCGTACAACACCCGTTTCACACCCCCTACCAGTCGCTTGTCAAAGCGTGACAGAATATGTGACAGCGGGATTGCATTTTCGCGTGGCGCTTCGCTGGAGATAGAAAAAGGCGACGGAAGCTCGCGTGTGCACGCGTGAAGAGAGCGACTCACGCTGCTGCTGCGTGAACAGACAGATAATACACGTAGCAGTCGAGACAGTTTGAAAACTGCATCCGGGAAAGAAGCCTAAGTAGATTTTGTCGTCGGCTAATCCGCCCGTCTATTCTGTCGGCGCGCGTTGCGCATAAACGTCCACGGTGAAATGTTATTTAAGGTACAACGATTTCCGCGGATGAGAAAGAGAGAGAGAGAGAGAAAGGGAGGAAAGGAGAGATCGGACTTCCGGGATTTGCGGGAACTTGCTGCGAGCGCCGCTTACAATTCGATGTAAATTGCGTTTTTAAAATTCCCACCGGTGCATTGTAAGCAAGAGAGGTCTGCTAATACAGGTGGCACGTTGGAAAATATTTGAGAAAATAGTTTATACAGAACATATAAACGTACATTAAGAAATTAATGCGAATATAATAATACTGTGTATTTCGTTATATTTTAAATATGCACTGAAATTAGTTAATTATTTTGTTTGTACGAAGCAAAATCTGCCTTTGAGCGAGATAATTTCTTTGTCACGCAGAGAAAATCCCCGCGTTAATAATGAATTAATGCAACGCGCGTGAGATGTTGAGAAATATTTGTTACAGGTTGTTTCAATGAAATTCAGAAAATCCATTTCGCTATGCTCCCATAGAGGAGACATAGAGAAATATTTCTGTTTCCCCGCATTGATGTAATTTATCATAATTACGCAAAGCAACGTGCATATATACCCGAATCTGTCGCAAATTGGGCTGCATTACGTCGCGCGGAAATCTGCGCAAACAAAAACCGCCCAGCGGATCCGCGTCGGCTTTACAATGTTATCTTGCCGAGCGTTACCAATTCCGGATCGTTACGCGAATAATAATTTCGACACGACGCGACAGACTAGCGGTATACAGCTTTGTTCAGTTTTTGACTCGTCGAACACGCAACGCAACGCCCAACGGAGATTGGGCGTTTTTTAATTAAAAAGATAGAAAAAAAAAATGCAGACGCTTCGCGCACAAGCGAGCTCGTCGTAATCGAATTTGCGACGACTTGCAATTACATGTGACGCTTTATGGAAATGACCGATAAAAAAAAAGTGGCGGGAGGGACATATGTGGGCGTTGGAGAATACCCGAGACTAGTCGAGCGAGATCGCTTCCCTCCCCCTTCCCCCCCCCCCCTCCCTCCTTCTCCCTCCCCCTCGGAAAAGGTGTGACGGCTCCGCTTCTTGAAAAAGTTCTGCCATTACCGTTTCCCATCGTCGTTCCCGCCCTCGCGGGAAAGCGACACGCCGTCAATTTTTTTTCGGGCCGTTTCCAGAAGAACCGTAAATCCAACCGCGGGATCGTTCGTCCATTTCCGGACCGTTTATTGAACGTCTGATATACGGCGCAGTCGGATAGCGCGTTCTAAAATATCGGGACGTCACCTTCCATATTTTATTTAAACAGAATTGGCGTCCGTTTTGTAGAAAAATTAACGTCGTCGCGATTGCTGCATTCGTTATTAATTGCTCGACTTGTTTTTTCATCGATTTAATCAGATGTTTCCTTAAAATGTGATTCCTTCATCGGGTACTTCAAGAAATATTGTCTCGAAATTGACTCTTCGAGACAATATTTTATTTCTTTCGATGCTTGTTGACGTTGATAAAAACGGTTAAAGTACCTATCTCTGCTGAATGAATATTATATACACTAATAAAAGCGCGAAATATTGCGTTTCAATTAAATCCATCAGTTTATTTCGGCGAGAATTGATTCCCACCACTATATACCGTGTTAAACGTTTCGCGCATCCGGTGTAAAGTTCGTGTCGCATCCACTCGGGTTTCGACGACGCCGAGACGTGCTTGCTTGCTGGGAGTCGATGCTTCTTCTTGAGAGAATTCACTGTCTCCACTTTTCAGCACGTTCGAAGTCACGACTTGTCTATCGAGTCTGCCGCGAACATCTTGCGCCAAGGAGAGAGGAAGAGAGAAGAAGAAGAAGAAGGAGAGAGAGAGAAAGAGAGAGAGAGAGAGAGAGAGAGAGTACTATGGATACAAACGCGTCACGTTCGATCGCACCGGCGACTTATCAAACCCGGCGATATGCGATGGCAGCGATCGCATTTCACCAGGTAGCGATAACTGCGAACGAAAGAAAACAATAAGTCGTGAAAATCCTGCCGTGCCGGCATTTGTCGCCTCCTCCCCCCTCCATCCAGAAGCGATGGCGAAAATTTGATATTTTTCACACACATTTAAACAGATAAATATACTCTGACAAATATGGATGTAGATTTAATACCATCAGTGTTAAATATGCATAAGTTTTACCGTATTGGTGTTGATGTAAGTATTAACATAGATTTAATATGTGGATTTAATATTATGAATTTTAAATCATGATGTTAACTCTATTCGACGCCAATCTGGTATGGCATACCTAATTAACTTTCTTTTTTCAATGCTTTCTTCATTATGTAATCATTTTTTATTGTATAATAACGTTAATACAATAACTTATATAATAATTATATAATAATTTTTTCTTAATAAAAATATATACAGTAATTTTATACCGTTATTTTCTTTAATGTTTGGTGTTTTAATTGAAAACAATTTTTTTTACATTGTACTCATTTTTGTAATAGTTATAAATAATGGAATTGAGCCATACCTACGATAAAAGTATAAGGTGTCACCATATCATATTTTCTAGAAAACTGGTTAAATTGAGGAAGTTAAAACACATAACGTTAGACGGCATTAATCTTAACATCACGTATATGAAACAAAGCTTTCTGTAGGTGCATTATTAATTTTAGTGATATGGTTTTCTATATTCATACGCCATTTTGCGTTAACTGTAGAATGTCCTCAGGAAATCACAGTCATATTTTATATGAATAGAGAGCCTTACACTTTCACATCGTTATCCAAGTGTGCCGTTTCTCTAGTGTGGCATCAAAGAGTAAATATGCATTATACGTTGATGTTCATATCAATACAAATTATGTTTAACATCTATGATGTTAAATCCATACTCATATTTTTTAGAATGTAATCTAATAATTAAAGGAGAGAGAAAAAAAAAATCAAATTTTCGCTATTGCTTCTGGAGGAGGAGGGACTACAAATGCACGACAGAATTATCACAACTTATTATAAATTCATGTTGATATCTACATCAGCATCAACACGGTGAGAATTATAAACATCGTGCATGTATGTTAAATCTAATCCATATTTTTTAAAAATGTAACCGTATCTACTGAAATAGATATTAATATTGAACAAAAAAACATTACAGTCACATAAATTAAAATTAAAACTATATTTTAGTAATGTCTTTGCGCATTGCTATTTGTCGAGATATTTAATAATAGAAAATAAAAAAAAATTAGAAGGAATGATTATGATGATTTATCTGCAATAAGATAAATTTCTGTTCAAATCATTTCTATGGAAAAATATTTGCGACTGAGAAGAACGATTTATATAATAAACGCTCATACCTGGGATGTGTGTTGTGTATTCAGAATTCTCTAAAAGATCATTCTTCTGCGAGTTATTTTGTATGCAATACCATCTCCGCGTGAAATTAGCAGCTCGGAATTTACAGGTATCTCGAGCTCTGAAAGTTGCAGATGCTAGAATTGTTGAGACTGATCACTCGGTCGTCTCAGAGTGGTAACTGAAGAGAACAGAGAGACACCGTCGCCGTCGTGAAGGAAATTATAACTCCGCTACGAGAAATTAATTATTACGCGACCGACTTTAACGAGCGACGTCTTTGATAACGGGCGTCGCGGTGATAAGCATTTATCGATCGTCATTATCTCTTTGTTTCGCTTTCTCTCTCTTTTCTATATCGTCTGAAATGATTTAACAAATCGGCAATACAGCGAGTTTTCTCAATTACGAAGCTGACGTAATTGTGGCCGATTTGTTAGTGACCCTCTCTCACATGCATGGAATTGAAGCCAAAATTTGATTTGCGAACAATCGATGTGGGATCAAGATACCCTTTTCATATATAGAAACATTGCAAAAAAGCGATGAATACTTTAGTTGAAATTTGCACGCGAAATTAACTCTGCGATGTGAGTCACGTGGAGACAATAAAACCGACAGAATTGGAGAAGTGAGTATAGAATGCGGTGAAAAAGAAAGTAGAAAAAATGAAAGACTATTTTACGACGAAACGTGCTACGAAATCTTTCGATTCTTCTTCGAATACAGTATTTCGAATACAGTACACTCGCAAAATCATCTAATCGCAACGCTATGTAATCTGTTAATAATGGCAAAATGCAATTGCGCGACGCAGTATGTTCACCGATGTGATCGCGGAATTTCGCGAATATCCGCTCGATCTATCAATAAAATTCGCAGTAATTTTAACTGGAATACTACTGCTCTCACATAATTTCCTGTGTATACGCTTCAGACACGTACGTTGTGCTCTGAAACTATGGAACATTGTGTAAATTCCATTCCGTAAATTTCTTGACTCCAGTCCGGTAGATCGAACGTTACCATCGGCACAATTATTTTTCGTGCTGTTACTCCAAACGCGCCGCGCGTTTATCCGATGGCCGATGCCGAAACGTTGCCCATAAAAAAATCACGGGGGTGTGCAACCGAACAGATTTGCAACGTGCCGTTTCGTCGCATCGTTTTCGCGAAAGGGGTTAAAGGTCGGTCACGTCGTTTTCGCCGGGCGAAAGTTATCGCGAATAAAAAGCGCGGGGGTTGCGGGGGTTGCGCGCGCGGTCGCTTTTAACGGACGGCGAAAAACAGATTCCGCGACGTTATTTTTCATTCCCGTCGGAAAAGGAGCAACGCTACGTTTCCCTCCAATCCATATATCCGAGCGGTTGCCACCAGTATCGAGCGAATGTCGATAGACTGCTGCGGCCCGACAGTCGGAATACAAACGGGGCGGCGATATTGCCATAAAAATATCCAGCCGCGTGTACAAAGCTGCCGGTTTTCCACCCCTCCCCCCCCCCCTCCGCGTTCCTGCTTCGCGTGCACGCCGTGTTCTCCCCTTTTGGCTTTTCCCCTCCCTCCGCCAACCCCCAAGACGAACACTCTCTGTTCAGCTGCTCTGTTTGCATAAACCGCATAAAACTCTGTCCGAGTTCAGTTAGGACGCATTGATAGATGTATCATAAACATAGAGACCTAGACACGAAAGTGCAGGCAGAATATTAATGATGCTTTTTGGAAAAGTATTTTCCAACCCTTCCCGTATATATCCAAAGTTTTAATATAGACATAGATAAAATGTTTAGATCGTTTCATGACAGCGTTCGTAAATTCTTTTTGAGTAATAGAACATTTTATGAATGTGAACAGAAAAAAGTATATAAGGATATACGAAGGAATGTAAAAAAGAATAAAATCGTATTTTATATATTAATTTTTAAGATAAAAATTTCACATTTTTTGAGTTGTAATTAAAATATGTTTATGAACTGAAAACTGAGTTTATATAGATCATAAACATCGTAATCCAGATACGAAAGCAAGCAGAATTACAATGATGTTTTCGAAAAGTATTTTCCAACTCTTTCTGAGTTTTAAATAGATATAGATAAGAATGTTTAAATCGTTCTCCTGATAATTTTCGTCAATTCTTTTTTTGAATAATAGAATATTTTTTTACGTGAACAGAAAGAAATGCATAAAAATGTATGAAGGAATATAAAAAAGAAAACCATACTTTACATACTAAGTTTTAAGATAAAAATATTACATTTGGAGTTTATTAATTTAAAAACGCCAAATAACGCCAATAAATTAAGATCCGAATATAATTTTCAGAGTACAAAAAAATTAATTAAACACTAACTTTAGCTGAACGATAATCGTGATAAACGTGTCGATGTGAGATGAGTGCAACGACAGTTTTTTGTAATAATGAGGAAGAACGACGGAGTGAAAAATGAAAGCAATTCGTTGTATATCTCGACAAGTTATTACGACCGCATCAACTTCGATACGTACCCATGATGGACTTCAATTAGCGTGCGCATATTAATGCTTCGTACATGTATGTACACGTCGTACACGTATACGCTAGGCGTTACGTGTGCACGTTACGTGTGTGTATGCGTGTATATGTGTGAGATGTCCGCACGAGTGCCGAGTGGAACAAAAAGGGCATCCGACCCGGCACCGGGAAAAAATTATAACCGAAATCGTTGTGCGCCTACGAAGCTGCTTTGTCCACTTTCATATGCGTACGTACGTGCTCGAATGCAAGAGCATGGAGTGGATACGTTTGCATCGTGTGTGGTTTGCAATTTGGATGAAAAGAGAAAACCGGGAAAAGCTTACATCGATCGCGTTATCGCCGGCCTTGTGTGTGTAATCAAGGTTTTGCTTTCCGAAAGCGTCTCTCGACTTAATAAAGTTTTCAGATGAACGGAATTTAGAGTGACCCTCGAGGAAAATGACATGCGAGCTTCGTGTTGGGCGCAGAATCGAGATTGCATTCTCTCAGAGCGACTCTCGATATTGAATCTCGCAAATGGGCAATCAGTCACTCTCGGAGAATCGAAGGATTTTTTACTTTAAAAATAGCGTATGAAAAATATAATTGTATATTGATTATACAGTTCCTCATTTCACTTGTATTTTTGTCCGATATCAGTCTAATGTTATTCTTTCTGAATTTATTGAATTTTACGATTTATATTTCAAAATAAGTATATATTATTGTTTAATTTTATTTTTTTTAAATTCTTTTATTACCTGGAAAAAAATGTTTACTGCGCTTAGAATTTGGAGAAATTCTCATCGAATGCGCATGTGAAAATTTTAGTTGCGAGACCGACTCTCGATAATAAAATTCTCTCGCTAAAGCATCTAGTTAAACATTACGTGAAGTTTTACGAAGTGGAAAATTTCGAGCTTTGAAAATATTGCATATTTCCATGTCGAGAAATTAGGTCACTTTTAGCTTGAAAATCCAAAAATGTTAGCATTAAGTTTATGCATTCACCTGGATATCATTCTAATAAATTCAGAAAGATTATCTACTGCCCATTATATCACTATTGATATCAAAATAACGTTTGAATCTTGAATCTAGGGAATGGGATTTTAAAAATATGCTGCTTCCCGTTTAAAATTGCGCGTTCTTTTGACTTTTATTTTTCCTCGCTCTCGATACTCGGAGTTCAATTAACGCACATATATACACACACACACACACACACACACACACACACACACACACACATATATATATATAGAAAGAGAGACAGAGAAGTATTGCGTTTCACCTATCAGGAGCGTAACCAGAAACGAATTTTCAGTCACGAAGATTTTTTTATCTCGTTAATATAGTTAATAAAATTGTATATATAACAACATTTTGTACTTTATATTTATCATTGAACACAAGAGTGTATATACGGAAAATACGACAGAATTAATGTGTTTTTTATTTATATGTGTTATGTTAAAAAATAAAACATAAACTGATGATAGCCTAAGGAAATGCATTAGTGTATCGCTCTCCTCCTACGGCTATAACTGTACCCGTTTTACCACCCGTTACGCTCCAGCCATGAAGCGTACCGGAGGTTCGCACACCCGTCTTTCCGATTTTTTTTTTTCCCGTTGCATAACATCGATACCGAGAGTTCAATTAACACGCACATAAATGTTTTGCGCGGGTGTGCGCGGACTGACTGGTAAAAGGCTGGGGTTCAGGGAAAAAGTTGTCAGAGAACGCGTATATATTCGCGGATGTGTATCTACGTACATAAGCGGTATCGCGTACACAAAATACCACGTGTGTATACAAAGGGTGCGGATTACGTAACTTGTGATTTAAGGTTGTATAAAAGGCATAAATCGAATTTTGGGAATCGCGCGCGACGAGACTCACACTGCCGTGTCCGACGTGAAATCGCGGCATCAGGCTGCGAAAAAAATCCACCCCTTTCGTACCGTTGCTCGGAAAAAATAGTGAAACCCGGTCCAGTCTTCCGCCACGCGGTCGCAACGATGTTGTTTGTTATTTTTTTCAATTACCTTCGTTTGCGCCGCACTGCGTGTTCGTTTTTCTTAGCATCGCGTGCATACGATATTTCCGGGATATTTTCGGTGATATTTTGATCTTGTGCCATTAAATACGTTTATTGCCTTTAACCACTCGAAAAAATATATCGTTCCCTTACACTTTGAAAATGACACAACTTAAAAAATGAAATTTTTATTATCACTGTTGTTACCATGGATAAATTAAATAAACGTTACCCTATAAAGTGAACTATATAAAAAATCGGGTTATGAAACGAAAATAATAAAAACATTTAATCGTATTAAAAATATATTCTTATTGCCAATATTATTTAGTTAGTTAATAATTTCCTGTTAAATTGAAAAATAATTTTTCTCTTTCCTGAGAAACTTAATTTTTTTTTAGTTACATTACTTGTGAAGTAAAAAAGCAATATTATTTCTTTTTGAATATATTATTTTTTTTATCAATCGGGAATTTAAAAGCACTTTGCTAAAAATCTTTACTCGTCATATCGTTATATTATTATATCGAATAAAAATAAGTATATTCTTATTTCGAAAAAAACGACTGAAACAAAAAATTATTGAATATCAATAGTCTTATACATTGTTCTCACTGGAACTGTTCTTCTCCTGTGACACAATTTCAGAAAGTTATACAAGCATATCCGTTGCTGAAACGGCTTATACTTTCGTGACTACCACTCAGTCAAAATAATTAAATTTTCTTTTTAAAACCGTCGTGTGGCAATTTCTCGAAATAAACGTTGAATAACGAACGCGCACGGAGCGATTATCGATTCTCGACCATTTTGGTAATTTCGAATTTCCGCCACTCGTGTTCCTCTGTTCTTTTTTTTTTCCTCTGCTTGCGAGCGTTCCAATTAGCGCTCACATTAACATCGCCGATCGCCGTGCTCGCGAACGAACGAACGAAACCATTCGCGTCGCAAATGCTAGAGGACGTAACGCGCGAAAAACGTCGCAAAATTGCGTCGATGGTGGGACAGGTCGTTTCATGCACGCGGTTTCAGTACGGCGAAACGCAAAAATCGAACAAAAGTTATTTGACAGTGAGGCTTATTTCCGCATCGCGCACCCGAAAACGGTCCCGAAGTTCGACGTGTCGTTAGAATCGATGATCATCGACGTATCGGCGGAATCGACAAAAATCCGGCGTACACGCGTATTGAGAGATAAAGCCGATGCGGCGAGCCGATCGGTCGGAATTTTCAAAAGCAATCGAACGAGTTTGTTCGCCGTCGTGACCGTTAGTCCAATTGAAATTACGAATAGTAGTGAAACAAATGGATTTGGAGCGCCGCCTGCCCTTTTCGTCCCATTATTGCCGTCGAGGGCGATTAATACTTTACCGGAGGAGGAAAATGGAAAACGAATACACGAGGCGCTCCATTACTGCCGAGCGAAATTTTAATGCGAGATCCTTTGATGAATTTGCGGTCGATTTCCCCGAAAGAGTATCTGATGGATTTGATGGCGGAGAGGACTCTCTATAGACGGAGAAGAGCGTGTTCGATGGAAAAAAATTTCGAGCCGCAACGTCGCTAGTCGTGGAAAAATTCGAGGGTGTTAGCGAATAACGAGAACGATACCTTCCCTCTTTTTTTTGAATGAAATAACGATATCGGCTTGACAAAAATCACAGCCTTGTCAATGCGCATTATTGTTAGAATATTATCCCAGTATTTTTTTTTTTTCTGTAATTCTCTGCACGGCCTATTGTCGTATTATAGGAAAAAAAATTAGACAAAATCGTTTCGTCGGAATTTCGGCAGAAAATATTCGAGTTGTTTTTTCTTTTTTTTTTTTTTTTTGTGTAGAGTTTGCATTGGAATCGGGCGAAAAAATTTTCAATTGAAAAAGGAAGCTAAACTAAAAAATTGTCCTCGTAACGCTTTGTCAACAGAATCACGTTGGCGGAAAACGTCAAGGGTTTAATCAGATACGTTAATATCGAGTATACGTTTCAATGCTCATCTGCAAGCTGATAAGCGTAATTCATAGCGGTGGACATGTCCGAAACACACGGGAATTAATTCAAATGGTCGAGAGAGAGTAAATCGGACGGCGCAAAAAATTAGCCATTTTCGCGCGATCGCCGAAATTCGAGCAGGACATTCGACGAACAGCCGGCCGTCCGGTGGGACCGATTCCCGAATCAGGGACAAGGATATCATTATCCAATCGACTGGCAGGCAGAGCCCGAACCTGTCGGCGCGGTACGACTATATCATTGTGCAGTGAGTAACGCTCGGTGCACACAGTCGATATATGCATCGCTGACAGATGATTGAGCGCGACGATTGCCGGATGGACCGTAGAATGTGGAGTCGGCAGGATCGGTAAAACCGACCGGCGAAACTGGTGAGGACATCTCGCGAAAACGCAGTAGCTGGAGAAACACGACGGTCAACAAATCTATGAAATAAATTGGAGACATTTGTACGCGATTTGCAACTTCGGAACATTTTGATCGTGAGTCGAAATCTTGACTGAGAGTTAGTGTTAGCTTATTCTTATCCTGAACATTCAGTGTACTTATTCCGTAGACAAAAAAGGAAAAAGGCAGAAAGGAAAAGTCCACTTTATTTTAAAAAGAATCACTTATTATTTATGCATGGAAGAGACGGTTTTACTATAGTATCTAAATTTATACCGAGAGAAATGTGTTTGTTGTAGGAACAAAAAAAGGAATGACAAATGTGATGGTTTGGTATAACAAAATCACGATCAGTTATTGTTGCGAATAATTTCTCATTACTCATTAATATAACAAATAATACACGATTTAGGATATAAATCAAAACAAGTAGTATTGCTAGAATAATAAAAGTCTATCAAAAAATAGATTGAGTTTTACACAAATTACTTTTATTACTAATAATTTTTTGGGATAAGTATTAATCACAAATTAGTATCAATTACAACAAATATTAAAACAATTGTTTGTTGTAACTATCTACAACTCATTTGTTAAAGGGCGGCTTATTAAGTTAACAAAATCCTTTCTCTGTGTAGATACAGATCTGAAAATAATTTTATTAGATCAAAATAATTATGTAAGACTAAAATTGCTGAAATACCAAACCATTTGAAGCATTGTTTGAGACTTCCACATATTTTGACCCAACAAAATTATTTTCAGATTTGTATTTAACTAAATATTTAGATACTTCAACAAAATCATTTTTCCATGTATGTATGTTTAAACTAATGATTATACATTCATACATCTCGTAAAGTAAACAAATGGCAATTTAATGTATTGCATCGCTACGGGCACGAGCCACTTTTTGACTGCGTAATAATCTCCCCATCGCCATGTCGCCGTTCATGCTTCATCGGCCTGTTCATGACACTATCAAAATTAACGTACGTTATGCAGGGTGTTCGTGGGATTATGATTTTGGAACAAGTATCATCAATTTCGGTAATGAAACAATAGTCACGTTGTAGCGCAGAGGAGTTTTCGACCACGACGAGGGACCGCGACTATCGACCGGCGAGTTACGAGACAAGCCGAAAAAAATACGCGAGCGTAATTGCGAGACTTAATTGAGACGCGCGCAGGTGCGCGGGCTTCAATTAAGTGTCGCCTTTCGGACATGTACGCGATTTAATTAAATTTACAGAGGACGGTAATTTTTTAGACGACCCGTAGATGCGCCCGGGCCATTTAAAGGTACCGCAGAGTATATGCATATTTACGCGCGAATTAAAATCGCCGGGCGGATCCGGTGAGCGTGGACGGAACTGTTATTTCTCGCGTTGCGACCGTTTAAGCCCACGCGGGACACTTCACGTAAAAGTATTACAGCACCGAGTAAAATTAAGATTAAATGTAATAAGAAGAATTATAAACGCGCGCGTTACGGGAAATGGAAAGATAATATCTTTTGTGCTAGATACAACAAACTACTCAAGGTAAAGAATTCTAAACGAAAAGAAACGATTTTGCTGAAGAATTGAAAAACTTAGATACAGATAAAAAAATAATTTTACTGAACCATTATAATAATTATGTAGGAATCTCGATTATGATGAATAATGCTGTAAATAGTTTTTCTATCAGTTTGAGCTTATTTGGATGGTCTAACAAAATTATTTTTCGATTAGTATCTGGCTAAAGCTTTTTAGATATTTCAGCAAAACCGTTCCGTTCATGTATGTCTTTTTAGAAAAACCAAAAAAAAAACGTAAAATTGCGACTTTTATGAGTATGTAGTTGCAAAATGATTACATCTGGTATAACCGAGTTCGATTAACGATTTAGTGTCACCGACCTGATGTATCAAAGGTCTTTTGTGTCCTCTAATAAAAAATGACCGAGCGATATCTACATCAAAAGTTACAATAGCTCACCGCGACGGGGTAATACGCAGAGTAATATTCTCGCTCGAATTTTTGGCATAAACGCTGCAGATGCCCCGAGGGGTAGTATTCAACGCGACGGGGCGGCTCGAAGGGTCAAAGGGCGTCGTTAACGCGGTCAGCGCACTCCGGTCGCGTATCAAAGTGCTCGAAAGTTCAGCGGTTTCAGCCTCGACGGCGGATTACTCCTCGGGATTAAATAAAAAAAAAAGAGAGAGGGAGAAAGAGATAGAGTGGAGAGAAGAAACAAACAAAAAGGTTGAGGCGCGTGGGTGAAGATCGCCGCGCGAGTCTTTTATTCGTTTACACTCGGCCGTTTCGTAGCGAAAAACGGCCACAAACTCGTTTCGCGCGTACAATTCCCATTCGAAGTGCTTTGCTTTTGGCTTGTTCCGAGATTTAATTACAAAAAAAAAGAAAGAAACACGCCAAGTTTCCAGCGCATCCGTTGCCTACTCGTTAGAGGAACGTGATGAAGTCGATAAGGTCGTCTAAGATCGATCGTGCGTATCGTGTTTTGAATAAGCAAGCGGCTCGATACTCTCGCAATACCGTTGAATCTTATCTAGAAGATTAAACGTGAAAAAATAAATTTTCGCTCTTCGAATTAAGAAAAAAAAGATCAAGTTATACATCGAGAAAAGGCTCGATAATGACTAACAAATATTTTTTGTTTAGCATATTAATCTATATTTAGCGCGTACCAAACATAATAATAGTAACTAAGAGTTTGATAATAATTACCAAATATTTATTATATAGAAGAACAAAAGTAGCGTTTATTAATTCAATTAAACGCTAAATTTTTGGTTATATATTAATTCTGAACATTTGAAATTATTTCATTCATTTGGTAGCTATTATTAGACTCTTATTTTCAATGTGGTCATGAAGCGTGCAACTTATTGTCGCTATTTAAATAAAAAGAAAGCAACGTCACGAAAAGTCTGGAAAATTGAGAATCGCTACGTTAAAAGTGGTTATATTCTAATAATGGTTATTCAAATCTCTCTCTCTCTCTCTCTCTCTCTCTCTCTCTCTCTCTCTCTCTCTCTCTCTCTCTCTCTCTCTCTGCCGATTCCTGACGAATAGCTACGAATTAGCTAAGGCGAAAAAGATGTCTGCGAACTCCTTAGAAGACCCGATCGACTTCCACGTTCCCAGGTACAGGATTCTATCGATCGGATCGATATCATGGTCGCAGATCGCTCGTCTGAAAGACAGGTTCCGGCGAACGGTCGAACGTGGTCTTTCCGTCGCTCGCACAACGAAAGTAATGGCTCTTTGAATTTAGCTGGCACAGAAAATGGAGACCTGCTCGAGGAAAAAGATAGAAATGCAAATGCTCCGTACACTCGAGACTCGAGATGACGACGACGACGACGACGACGACGACGACGACGACGACGACGACGACGACGACGACGAGTTCGCGTCGCGTGGTAGCATCCCGTACAATTGCAGTCGTGCGCTTTTCCCGCAATATCATCGTCCTTTTCCATGGAGAATTTTAGGACGAGAGTAAGACGTTTATTATATCTCCGGGAGCTCCAACATCATCACTAGGAATATCATGACAAGGATAAATATAATAATAATAGTAAAAATGATGATAATAATAATAAGAATAATAAACAACAATGATATAAGATTATCAAAGAATAGAATTTATTACGTATTTCTTGAAAAAAATTTTTTTATATATGAAATATTTTGTCAATCTAATCGCTTACGTATAAATTAATAAGATGAAACGTAAATTATAGTTTTGCAGCACTAACACACAGTTTAATCTGCTACTAATTAGTAGCTTTAACGTAGCCTCTGGAGAGGAATATCTGCCGCCATGTTCGCAGATAAAATATCTTCTATTCCCTTGGATATCTCCGTGCTTGGTAATGCCAAAACTGTTACGCAAAATGTTAGGTAAAATTTCACTAAAACTCTCGAAGGACCGTTAGCTGTTCGGGTATCATAAATTGTTATTCTATTCTACTCGATAAATTCTGGCGAGTCACGAACGAAATTTTGCACGGTGAAACTTCGCCTTCAGGCCTTACTGGACCACGTAAATCGCGGGTAAAGAATGGAAAAGCGCCCGCCCAACCACATCAAAAACTTAAGAGAGGTCAAGCCCGATGGTGTAACTATAGGTAGAGAATGCGAAGAAATTTATCAAATTTCTCGATAGTATCAAATATCTTATTCATCAATATTGTAGATTTTTTACAAGTTTCTGTACAATAATAAATTTAGTTTTTAATCATAAAGAGTTCAACTAATATCTTTGCAGAAATTCAGTTCTTTCTTTAAAATAAAACGAAATTATTATTGCAAAATAATATCATAAAATCTGCATAAATGTACAAAATTAAACTATGAAATTCAACAAATTTTACATTTTACAAATATTTCAATTTTACGAGTTGCAGTTGTAAGAAATAATGCATCATGACGTTCTCAATTCTTACGAAGGAATTCATAAATAATAGAAAATACGTAAAATATCTAAATTATAGATTTAAACTCGAGACGTATCAACATCGCGTCCAGTTTAATTTCTTTCTCCGTATATTATTTAACGCATTGTCAAAATACTTTTCTGTCGTGCATGTAATGAAAATAAATTGCAAATAAATGGCCGTTCGGAGGAAAAAGTTCGGGTAAGCTTTGCAAGGTAAAAAGTATGTGTTCGCAGGAGGAAGAGGCGCGGAGATGCGTACTTAAACTTCAAACTTGCCTCTGGTTGCACGTTTACTCGGTTAACGCCACCGGCCAGGCCGAGCTCTCTCGTGTTCTTGGCGCCACGCGCAAAAAGCGAATTCCATTTCCGCTCACACCCGCGCGTTTTGCACATCCGGCCCGTTTGTAAACGCGAAATCTGGGCGTTGCAAATACCGCTCGCGTCCAAGCGTCGGATGAGCGTCGCCGCCCCGGGGGCGACATCGAGCGTCGAGAGGGTAGAACAAGATTATTAACCCTTAACAGGCCAGGTTGAGGGAAAAAAATTGCACGTGTCTGCGTGTAGCGCGAAATGGCGTGACAGTACCGTGATCACAGTACAATGACTGATCCGTTAACGAAATGAAAAAGGATGTTGGATTGTTGCATTTTTTTTTGTCGCTAACACCCGGATTGCGTCAAGCCGAATTGTGGTTTTCGTAACGATTAAACTTTAAAATGATAACCTGGTCGACATACGTCGCGCGAAAGGTAATAAAAACTATAAAAAAATGAGAGCATATTTTTCGTGACAATAAAGTTGAAATATGACGTGACTCTTGCAGTGATAGATTTTAGAGATTAATCCGAGAGTGATCACCTAATTTTTTTTTTTACGTAAATGATCATCTGGCGTGTTTTTCTATCGTAATGAAAATCACTATCATTAACTAACATATCGTTGACTGTTTTTCGATTTATTAGTGTTTTAGAATTGCGGATATAAATTTAATCATACTTTTCGAAAAAAATTAGTAAAAGCAAACAATTATTAAATAAAATAAATACGTAAGTAGTTTGTTATGACATAATTTCTAAAAAAATAAAGATTTTACTTAATATATCGTTTTTTTATTTCAGACTTTCGATGGAATTGCATATTTAAACATTTAAAAGGTCCGTAAATATTAGTTACTAAAAAAAAGGAAGAAAATATGTTTAACAAATACCCATACAAAACAATATTTTACAAATTCACATTTTCTCGTTGTCGCTGGAATATAAAAACATCCCAACGACTATTCCCGGGTTAATTGAAGATGCGTGATTGTCGAAAGCAGATAATTTTCCCACGGTTCTCAAATATTATCAAAAAAATAATCTGTTGTTGAAAACATTTTAAAACGTAATCTTTATTTCACTAAAGATGATAGAAAATTTGTGAAACATGTTAAGTGAGGATACCTCGTGTTACGTGTGAATACGTAATTAACGTTATGTGCCGGGTTGATTTTATCGATGGCTGCGGTGAAAAATCAAATACATTTTTCAAGCGAACGCGAAGTTCGTTTACCGAATAATTTTGAGATATGGAAGTCGTCGATTTAATGGTCACCCATCGAATGTATTTCGCACGTGTGATTAAAAGGGTTCGACCGCAAAGCGGTTAGTAACATACGCTCGTTAAATCCACAGCTGGCGACATCAATTTAGTGGCACAAGAAAATTGACCGCTTTCACCTAATAAGATTAGGATTTATTTAATTCTTGCCACCGTGCGTAAATCCCTTTTCGGCGAAACTCTCTTCATTTACACGAACCATTTTCGAAGTAATTACAGCTTAAAATGTTACCGAAATCAACGGCACTATTAATGGTATTGATGCTATATTTCTCTTATTCGCCAAACGCTAATGCAAAAAGATAGTAAGTAAACATAATTATGGCTTTACATGTTTTACATTATTTAATCAGTGGCATGCATGAACAAATAAAACGCAATACAAACTCCGATCATTAGTCCTCGATATAAATTCCGTTTGCAATAGTCATAAAGAGCACACCGATGTACAAACGCGAAACGGCAAACATTCGCAGTCGCGTCCGGGTCGTCGATAAATTTGATCAAATTAATTACGTCCCAAAATAGAACCGCGTGTTTCAAAATCGATACGAGTGTTTCATTCTTGGAACAAACGTCTTGAAAAATAAGAACGATCGCAGGAACGAAAGAGCGAGTGAGATGTACGAAAGTGTGTGGGTTTAGGAAATTGGGGGTTCGAGGCATCAGGCCCATTGCGAACACACACACACACACACACACACGCACACACACACACAGTAGGCCAACTCGGAGCTCCGGTTTCCGGTGAAACGCCTAATCTGTATGTATGCGACGCATTTACATGAGCAGAGAGGCCGAGCGCGCATATCGCGGCCCATGCTAATGGACGAAAGGGTAATCTGTAATCGCTAATTACATCGAGTTAAACCCGACGTATTCACCCTGAAACGAGGGCTGGGCGTGACGTTATATTCCATCCCGTTTCACCCCGCCTCGCGACTACCGCGTTATGATTAGTGCGAGCGATAAGTCGAGATGTCTGGCGTATTCTCTCACGCCGGTTATCCGGGAACGATTAACCCTTTTCGACCCAGCGGCTCCAATTCAATTCGCATATTTTACGTCCTATCGGGATGCATAGTCGCACGATCGGAAAATAGCCTAATATTTATGTTCTGAATCTATACGAATCCAAGGTTGCGTCATATTTTTTATTGCTATTTTACGTTTACGCTAGATTTTATTAGGAAAGTAATAACTATGAAATAACGTGTTACTTATAACGTCGTTACAATTATTTTTACTTTTTTATAATAACAGTTTGGTAATGACTACAATTTTTCACGTCGATAACATGTCACGGTTGGAAAAGTGACTCTTGAAAAATAACTCGTTACATTTTTTAATGAGCAACGCATAATGATAACGAATTACTTTTAAAAAAATGACTTTTCCTATCCCGGCATTATTGTTACGTTATGGAAAATTGTAAAGTTATTAAATCGTTATTATAAAAAGAGTAACAGTAACGGCGTTACAAATAACGCGTTACTTCCTCTCCTGTATTTTGTAGTTTACGTGCAAACGAAATACGAGGAGCCAATTTGACAGAATGTACAAACGCGACAAATACGATACGCACTTCACACTCTTTATCCTTTTCTTTGTTTAGTGCAACTGGCTAATGAGTGAGAATAGCGAAGCGTCGGAACGTGGAAAAAGATAACAAGTCGACTTTACATGATGCATATCCACGTGATGACACTTTCGACACCGGCGAAGATAAATTCATAAGCAACGAATGAACATTCCAGCTCAAAAGACTCGGGCGAGTGTATCTTTGAAAAAAAAAATAAATAAATAAACAATTTTCACGTTGCATGAATATGTTGGCGACTGCGTTTCACCCGTGCGACGGCAGTCGTTCCGCTGTGATAGAAAAAAGAATTGTCACATGATACGCTACGATATCGATCAGGTGTTTCGTTCGAGAGCCCGTATAATTCGCGTTTCTGCAGTGGCGAACGGCGCGAGTGTAAAAAAAAAAATAGAAAGAAAAAAAGGGGGAAAAAGATAACGACAGAGCGAGACGGAAAATAGGTTGAAATGCCGCCGTAAACATTCGTATAAATAAATGTAAATCTGTCCGGTGCGCGCGCGAAAGCGTTTCATGTATAAAGCGGACGAATAAATGTAAATCTCGCTTTTCGGAAAATGGCATGCTTGAATAAAATCTCCGAGCGATATTTCGTTTCCTCCAATAAACGGGTGGGAGAAAAAGATCGGAGAAGCAATGGTCAGACTTGACGATCAGGTGCAGAATAGGTTTGCACACGTGGTAATTGATAGTTTTGCCACACAGAGCCGAGCTGATTACGCTATGATGATAATTAACTGCGTTTATAACCGCGTTATGGGCGCGTTGATTAAAGCTCGAGGTGACGCAACGCTAAAACGACCCCGGCAACTTTTAACAAAATTCCTCCGGCCGGGTATAGGATCTCGATTAAAGGAGAAAAAATATATTTCATCTTTTTCGAGAGGAGAGCGCGCAAACCATTTGCTAGGAGTGAAGAGGAATCCGTCACGTCGTGCGATACGCTAAACTCGTTATCGACGACGATATATATACCTCATATACACTCCGCGCGTCGACCATAGCTTTTACGGAATTCCACCTCGTGTTTAGAAATGTAGATGGGATAAGATGCTTAACTACGGAATATAGTTGCTCAATCCATTGGACTGAGGAAATTCTTGCATGGAAATTCAAATGCCTATCTCATGAAATGTAAAATAGAAGTACTAAGGAATTCGATTTAAAAAAAGATTCTTAACGGAATATTTCGGATCTGGCTGGAAAAACTTTAAATACTCGTCTTCATTTTGAAGTCGCTTCTTATTTAGCAAAAGTAAAGTCGGAGGAAAGAGCTCCATCTGAGTTTTTGAGTCATCCTTAATGTTTAACGTAGAAACCCTCAAGTAAGAGTCTGATCAGTCGAGACAAATTTCGTATGACGATAATATTTTGCTTTATATCGTAGAATATATGGGAAGGTGTTTATTAAGCACTTAAAGAACGTGACAGTCATAAAGTATTACAAACTATTATTTGCATTATAACAAAACATCTCGTCACCTTGCAAACCATGCAAGAAAAAATGTTACCAATTTATATTTATAAGAAAAATATCCAAATGTTGTATAACCAGTTTTAATGTTTCCGTGTTTTATTTAGTTCAAGATTGTTCTTAGGAAACAATTAAAAGTGATTAGATTCTTACTTGAAAGTCTTTAATTTAACATTGAATCTTTTGGTAAATAAGTACATTTACCTGGTGAAAGCACCGCATTTTAAAGACGTATCTCGACAATACTAAGAATACGACAATAACAAAGAAATGTACTATGCTTTTTACTCTAAACTAAATGGATATGCGATAGCACGAATCACGGGCGAGACCAACTGGCATGATTATTCGCCGTGGTTATTACACGTTGCTCTATTAATTTCTCCGGTTGTCTCCGCAGCAGACGATGACGTCTGAATCGGACACCGGTGTTCCGATTTCAACCGCATGTTGTCGCATACGTAATTCGCGCCTCGTGCACGCCGATGAGTCGCGTTGCTCTCTACCTGCCAACAGCGGCCTCCCCGAACTGCATAAATAATATCGAGACGCGGATGGTCTCTAACCTGTCCATTCACGTGGCACTATACATTGATAGCATCACTTTGTCGATAAGTTTGTTGGAAGTTTTAAGAAGAACAAACGGGATAGAACTAACGGAAGTTTAAAAGAAACTGAAGAAATAAATATATAAGTTTACAGTTATTTCGAGTGTCGAAAACCGTGCACATACGTAGTTGATAAATTTCCGTAATTTTTGTATCAATTTAACGACTAGATGAATACCTATGTTAGAAAGTGATACAAATATTATATTTAAAAAATGAGAAATATATAATAGTACACAATTTATGAACAAGTATTATGGTAATATATTTTTTTAAGTAATTATATAATAATTAACAATAATAACAATTAATATTTATAACAAGTTAAATTAACATTGCATTTTATTCGTTTATCTTAAAATTGTTTTAAAGCAGATTATTTCTACATTTGTTCATTTATTCAATTTATTTAAATTGTGTTATTTTAATACTAAGAAATGTTGAATATCAATTTAACACATAATATTTGAATGAACACAATTACATTATGTAAAATTAATACTCAGATATGTTAAAATTTCAATGTAAAAATTTTAGGACCGGTTAACATAAATAAAAGATTTTTATTGTGTAAGAATATAGTTTGTATTTGTGAAAGAGAATATCGGAAAAATTTTTAGATAAGTACTCCGCATACAGATACACGATAATTGAAGCGAAATCGAATTGAACTAATGAGATAAGAGAAAACGTGCATGGAAATATTACAAAAAACACAACAGTGATTTATAGCAATGAGCCAAACGACTAATTGAAAATAATGAATATGTAGGTAATGCAGAGAAAGAGAAAAAGAGAAAGAGAGAAATAGAGTGAGGCTGACCTAGACAGAAATTTATTGTGGAGAGTTTTTTGGTGCAGATAGAAATATAGATATACATTTATATAATAATATATTATATCTAAAATTAGCTGAAATAATAAGAGGAGAAACGTAGAATCAAGTATTCTATTATAGTTATAAAAATTACACTGATTATAAGAAAGCAAAAGTTGGCGCTTTCGATTTAGAAAATAAAAGGTATTAGGCATTTCTTCTTTGAAGATGCAGAGTTTTTGCACATAATAAATCTCACAAATCTTTCTAATAAAAATGATGGATAGATAATTTCCGTTTGGAATGTACCGACTTATCGAGGATAACAATAGTACTTGATTCTTCCTAGTAAAATCATTGATTATCTTTTTTATTCAAATTAAAGAAGATAAACGACGAATAAGGAGATGAGGGAGAATGAGGAAAAGTCTATTTGTGGCCTAAAACCTCATTAATAACGGCCGGAACTCGTGATGCTGCGTAATACGGCTGAAATGAGAAATGAGTAACGGGGTCATGCGCGCGTGGAGGACGCGCGGAAGTTCCGCATTCGCATAATCCTTTCCTAATGACGCGACCGTTTTTAGCTTTAATACGCGCACCGACACGCGCGGCAGTGATATGGCGAATATCCGGACGCGTTTCTCTGCGCGGCTCGCGTATTTCGTCGCGCGGATTAGCAATCCGCGCTGAAACGTATGTAAAGTCGCGCGTTGTGTACGACGTACTTATACGCGGAAAGGGGACAGACTCCACGTACTCCAGATTTGCTTTGGACTGTCCGAGAACAAATACCCGCCTTCGTCCAACTACGCTCATCCATTTAGACTTCAACATTGAGCAACTCGGCAATTAAAGTCTCGCAAATTTCTGGCTCCGCTCGAGAAGAGTGTTTGAAAATATGTTATACTTCCCCCGTGTCCTCCCATGGGAGTTTGTTAAACATTTTGCCGTTTATGTTGCACGAAAATAGTCTCGAAAGGCAAATATATCTCTTAGATTTAGTTTTCGATATCTGTCATGTTACACACGTATATTGGTGATTCCCGAGTAATGTATATGTGACTTAATGCGGACATACGGAGTGCATCAGTGCCCCGACACTGGTCCGACGAGACGAGGCGAGTTTTCGAAATAAATCCTTCCGTACGCGTAAATCATACGAGCTCTTTTTTTTTCTCTCGAAACGCCGTTAATATTCCCGGCATTTTTCGTGCGACTGTCACGCCGGACGATCGATTTCGCTGGATTTTTAGACTTCTGTTGACCCGGATTGTTATCGCAAGAAAAATACTCTTATCAATCCGACGAATCGCGTTCCCGTGATCGTGCATGAATGATGAATCTCCAGATAAACGAGGCTGAACGCAATCCATCAGATCACCGGCAATCTTGATTGAATCTGCTTGATCCGATAGAAACTCGCTTTGTGCTGTGCGCGAGGATTGAAACTACGTGAAGCGCGTAAAGATCGTGTTTAACCTTTCCGGAACCAGGTGAAAAAAATCAACATGGCGAACCATGTAAGGGTATCTCATACCTCATAGTATACTTCATCATAAGTATACTAATTTAGTACGACAAGCTACATAAAACGGTAACTTGCGCGTAGTATTTTTTAAAAAGTTAGAAGTTTATATCTTTCTTGCGGGGATATGTCACACCTAGTCCACCGAAGATTAACAATGTTATAGTTGTATCAATTGCTAGTCACAATGAGGCACCTTAGCAAAGAGAGGAAGAAAAAAACATCACCTGAGATCATCACCCTTTCGTTAAATTCGGAACATGCGAGAGTATACCCCAGTTTCACTCGATTGACATAGTGCCTATATCAGAACCCGTCTGGGTCGATATCGAATTTTTCTTTCCGAGAAGAACCAACTTTCTTTCCGTCCGAAACGACGCCGAGCGTCTTCGCCCATTTCGGGGATCAGCCATCCCGTTTAGGTTTTACGGCGTACTTGGGGCCACGGTGCGCTCGGACTCGTCCGGACGACGGTGTGCTCAGGCGTTTCCATCTCGAATAGAAGTTTTTACGCCCCGGGAGCTTATTATCCGCGGAACAGCCGTGGGCGCTCGTATTTCCGGATATAATTTAGCCAGTCGAGCGTTTCAGCTGCGCGCGGCAGGCTTAATTTCGCACCTACGTGCGCGATCGCGGCCAACGAAAACGGAAATAACTTCACCCTCACGTTACGAGCGCGGAAAGAGAGAGAGAGAGAGAGAGAGAGAGAGAGAGAGAGAGAGAGAGAGAGAGAGAGAGAGAATGAACGAGCGCGTTGCTGCTCGTCGGCCACGGCGCGGTGAGCTCCACGGAAAATAATTCAACGCTCTTGTCGTAAAACCAGCATAAATTGGGTGCGGTGTGCACCAGACGGTATCGATTCCCCGAGGCGACTGTCGACAGTGTTCTACGCTAGACTTGGGGAATTTGTCCACTGCACTCTCCAACAGTGATTCTTGAGTGGACGAAACTTGAATAGGTCTTGAATTAATGCGCGAATTTTATTCGAAAATTATTCTTGGTGGTATAAGAGTTTAAGTGTAACTATCGCAGTATTTATTTGCTGCTCCCAGTAAGACTTTTTTATTGCTAAATTAATCAAAATTTCCTCGTTTATTTTTTGCAGACGTCACGACGCAGCTTCACCGTTATCGGCGTTCTCCATCTGCTCGTCTTGGTTGGACTCTTCGCCCTCGGCACGGCCGAGGCGCGGACTTTCTGCCCTAACGGCTGTACCTGCGACGATGACACTTTAGTGGTTTCCTGTGTGGGTGCCAATCTGGATGTGATACCTATTGCGTTGAATCCCAGCATCCAGCGAATAGTGTTGAAGGAGAATCGCATCAAGATCGTGGACGCAGCAGCCTTCCAGTTCTACGGCGACCTGAAGAACGTTGATCTCTCCAGCAACCACCTGTTCACTATACCTAATGGCAGTTTTGACGCTCAACGACACCTTGTGGAGCTCCATCTGAAGCACAATAAAATCTCGGCGCTGACCGAGAAGACGTTCCAAGGTCTCAAATCCCTCACGGTGTTGAATCTACGGGATAACTACCTGGAGACGCTGAACAACGGCCTGTTCGCCTACTTGTCGAAGCTCGAGGAGCTTGATTTGGGTCAGAATCGCATATCGAAAGTGGAACCAGGCGCGTTTCAGAAATTAGGCACCCTTCGGGTACTGTATCTCGACGATAATCAATTGCGAACTGTTCCATCGTCAGCTCTGGCACCATTGAATGCCCTCGCCGAACTTCATATCGGTTGGAACGCTTTCTCCTCGTTGCCGGACGACGCGTTCAAAGGTCTCGAGCAATTGGCGGTGCTCGACATCATGGGCGCCGGTCTGGACAACATCAGCGATGGAGCGTTTCGCGGCCTGAATGCCCTCCGTACCTTGAAACTTGGCGGTAACAAACTGCGCGAAGTACCGACGAAACAGTTGGCGGTGTTGCCACGCCTTGAGGAGCTTACCTTAGGCCAGAACTTCTTCACGATCCTGCGGTCAGGAGCCTTCCAAGGTCTATCGACGTTGAAGAAGCTCGATGTATCTGGCGCCAAGCTATTTACTACCGTGGAGAAGGGGGCCTTCTCAGATAACGCTAATCTGGAGACTCTTGTATTGAACAGTAATAAACGGTTGGCTGTTATGGAGGAAGGTTCTCTGGCCGGCTTACCAAATCTGAGGCATCTAATGCTACGTGACAACGCCTTTATCACATTCTCGGAGTCGCTGGTCGCCTGGAATGAACTGCGCCGTCTGGATCTCAGTGAGAATCCATTAGTGTGTGACTGCAGTCAATTATGGTTGGCTGAGATACTCGTCCCGAGAAATTCAAGCCCAGTGATATGCGCCGAGCCGCCCGAATCTAAGAGCAAGCCCATCAAAGGCATGACCGCAGACGAGCTGGGCTGCGCCTTCTCGGATTCGCGCAAGCAGGTTCTGCTGGTGACGGTGTGCACTACAGGACTAGGCCTCTTCTTTGGTCTTATAATACTCTTGTATTACCGATATCGCAGACGTGTGCGAGACGCGCTCAAAGACTACAAGTGGAAGAACCGTGCGATATCACGAAAAGAGCACGAGTATCAGAAAACCTTCTCCGATGACGAGTACATTGTCCGTTCGGCACATGCCCATCATCATCATCATCATCATCAAACACCGCCGTCTCAGCCGGTGCCCACGCATCACCATCATCATCACCTTCAGCAACTGCAACAGCAACAACAGCAACAGCAGCAGCATGCTCAGATAGCAGCCGGTATCAAGCCAATACCGGTGACGGAGCTGTAGCTAGAACTACGGGCGGCGAGCCCCGGGACCGGTGGAGTTTGGTTCCTGCCTCATAGCAGCACCACCCTCGCCGAGGGCTTCACCTACATCGACGGTGAGACGGCGCGCCAGATGCGCCGCCCGGGGACGCTGCCCGTCACGAACAACGCGTCCGGTCACCGCGGAGCAGGAGGAGGAGGAGGAGGAGGAGGAGGTGGTGGTGGTGGTGGCGGCGGCGGCGGCGGTGGTGGTGGAGGAGGTGGAGGTAACGGAACAGGAGGAGGGGTCAGAGGAGTCGTAGACGATGGTACAGCATCGCTGAGCGCAGCGTCGATCGACGGAGTCACATCTAACAGCGCGAGATCCCATTACTCCAGTCACTCCCTGCGCCGTACGCCGCATTCGCAACCGCAACTCTCTGCCAGAGAGCCGGACGATCGGATACGGACTCTGGAGTCCGGACTTCAAAACGGAGTCCCAGCCGGTGGCCGCCATCAGTCGTCACCGCCACCGCTACCCTCCAGGCATCAGCCCAACTGCGGCCAATCTTCGTATCCTACTCTACCGGTCAACGGCCACGCTGCTCATCACTATCATCATCACACAAGAGAGCGGGAGAAAGATAGGCCGTCCGCTCGCGAAAGAAATCGTGAGCGAGACGGCGGTCCGCCGCCACCTCCACCACCGCCACCGGTAACGTCGCACCGGTCCGATAAGCACAGGGAGACCCAACTGGAGATGGAGTTGCGCGACAACCTGGACATGGGCGTGATCGGCACGTACCGAGCGTAGATAGTAAATCGGTCGCGTCACGTTGCAAATAGACAAACGGCAAACAGGATCTGTAGTCCAGAAAAGACGTGATCGTATGATTACCGTGGACTCCTCCGTTGTGTTTTACATCATATGGAGAAATTAACAATTTGAAAAGATGAAAGAGACCAGCGGAGACCAATCAGAAGGAAGTTCCTTTCGTCGCGCAATACAAAAAGAATGAAACCTAGTAAAACGGGAAGAAGACTGACCATGCTGACGAAGAATATCAAGAAGCGAGACCAAAAAAATCGCACTGAAGTGTAATCGCCATATCGCCACGATATACAATCTATTCAAGACTTTTATCCGTATACGATCGAAATATTAATATCATCGTGGATCGGCCATCGTAGATCAATTTCAAGATCAGTCGAAAGCCAACGATCGGTGCTAGAAAGACATTTGTTAGTTGATACTTTTATTTAAATTTTCGAAGGGAAAAAATGAAACTGAGGTTTTAGATATAATACATCTAATCGCCTTTACGACATACCGTTATTAGGAAAAAAAATTATATTAATTATTGATTGTGAGATTTTTGTAATATAACTTGATTAATGTAAAGTCTAAATATTAGCAATTCTTCGCGGATTACATTTTCACATCTGAAATATTTTTCGAAATTTTCAATTTTTTTTTTTCTAATTTTTAAAAATCAATTTTTTGGCCTGTAATGACGCAACAAACAAGCAAATAACCAATAGGCTCCTCATCGTAATCAAAAGGTGCGGATAAGCTTTGCATTAAGTATATCTGTAAAAGATCTGCCGCATCTTTTCCGGAACGAGATGTCATTCCGAAAATTATACACCTCGTCTGTAATCCTAAGCGACCCTTAATAAGCCCATCTTCCTGCGCGACTGCTCGAAGATTAATATCCTCTCTACGTCACCGTGGGGAGTCGTCTCAGAATCTCGAAGAAAAGAAGACCCAACGGACGCGGAATGACTTTCGCCAGGATTTTTATCACGTCCGTCTTATCACTGATGACCACAAGATCAGCACTGCCGATAAGTGTGATGCCAAACGGAAATCCCTCGCGCGAATAACCCGTGGGAAAACAGGGTCGGTCCACGATCTCCTTCCCTCTCCTTTTCCAGAAATGACGGGCCATCCGGCCACATGGAGCCTGTTGTGTTCCATATAATACATACATATACACGCGTAAAAATTCTATATGCGCGGTCGACTACTTGATCGTGCTGAAGACCGTCGAGCTCGATCGAAACTGAAGTTCGATAGCGCATCGGTCTACACCGAGTCATTCTTAAAGCCGATCCGAGGGCGAGAGCTTAACGAGTCCGTCTGGCTCTGAGGATCCCAAGATCAGATGATTCGAAGAACAGATACAACTCGTTAAGATCCATCGATCACCACTCGATCGTTTTATTCCAGACGGACGCGCAACTGAGAGTTTGTGTCGCGCGAGATGAGACATGTATCATATGCGAGGAGATTGACGTACTATAAGCAACGTAGGACGCAGCTATATAAATATATACATATACAGATACATATACAGATATATATATAAAAATAAAAATATATATATATACATAAATTATATATATATATATTCTAAACGGTCGAATTATTTTCTAAATAAAAACACCAATGTACAGAGGCACGACGGAGACGGTATAGTTGAGCTAGTGTCAACGCGTCCTCGACTATCTTTAACTATAAGAAATTCTAGATCGTCGTGGAGTTTCCGGGTACCTGCCTACTAAAGTTGAAAAGAGAGAAAAATAAAGGAAGAAAGAGAGACGATTGGTAAGCGGGTATCCGCGTGCGATTTGATCCCTCGATCGTTGAGGGATTGCGGGGATGGAGAAACTATCAAAACATTATCTGATATTGCGATGCGAATTAGCGATGTAAGGACGGTCGTTTCTTTTTTTCCTCTGGTCGATATGTAAGTTAAGGATAAGATCGCGTTAAGAATTTAACCTTAAGAAGGTTTACGCTGTTATTAGGGAACCGCGCAGGTTTCTAAAACGCGGGTATCGTCCGTTCCCCTCGTTTCAACGGATGAGTGTCTTTCAGATCGTGAGGTCACATCGATCTCTAACTGGATACTGCAGAGAATTCTCGCGGTAATTGTTCACTGTTAGATATCAAACGAGCAATGAGGTAACTCAATTTTTTGAGTTAAATAAAATTTTGTTATTTTTAACTTTCATGTACGTCAAAATTAATTCATTCCCGTGGTTAGTTTTAAAATAAACATCGTCCACATATTAATTATAATAAATTATAATAAATAAATAAATTATAATAATTATAATAATACAATAAACGTCTGTATGTGTGCAGTTAGTAAATAATAAACTAAATTTGGGTCAAATTTAATACATTTTCTTGAGATAAATTGTTTAACTTCATTGTTTTGATTAATAAAATATTAAGTAGGAACAATGGCGCCTTATAAAAATTATTAAAAATAACTCAAATTGGATATAATTTGACATTATGAATTTAACAGTGCAAATTCACGTTTATACTTAAAGATTGATCTAAATTGCGACATTCTAGAAGCTAAAGTCTTCTTCGTTACCGATGCTTTCGTTATCAAAACGTCCGTTTCTTTCTCTCTCTCTCTCTCTCTCCCGAACAGTAAATAATTAATAGATAATTAACAGATAATAATTATTAATTATTAATCTATTAAATTTATCATTAATAAATTAAACTCATCAACAATAATTATTTTTACAATTTTTCGAATTTCGATTTTGTTCCTCGTAGAATGCGTCTGTCAATCGCGAGACAATGCATCCCATGAGGAGGAACCGAGAACAGAGACACGATTCGTTTTGCCGACGTCAGGATTTGAATCCTCGAGAGAAAGGTTACATCTCCCCCCGCACTCTCCCACCGCGGTACAGTGAGTCGAATTCCTCTGGTCCGCACGCCGCCGAAATACTGCCATTTAATCGTCCCTGAATCGTGGTACCGATTATACCCGCCACGTGGATAATTTTCCGGTCGCTTTTACTTTCGATATTACACGAGGGAAGGGCAATTCCCGCGGCGGCGGTAGCGACACATCGGAAATCCCGCGGCCCTGATAAATCGCAGCTGCATTAAAATGCACGGGGCGCGGCCGAGTTTAAGTTAGTTCGCCGACCGGCGTAATGGCCGCGGTGGAGAGTACGAGAAAACGAGGAGAGGAGAGAGAGAGAACGGAGAATGGCGAGAGAGAGAGAGAGAGAGAGAGAGAGAGAGAGAAACGAAACGTGTACGGCGAAGATGTACTTTACGGAACGAGATTATTTTTCCGCCCGAGTGTACCCAGTGGAATTCCACGGTCACCCGGCCTGAGAAAGGTGACTGCACCTTGAATCGACTCCGGCGGCGGCGCGATGCAGCCGCTCGCACACTCGAATCGCTCGCTCGCTGCTGGGCGTGGAGAGAGAGTGGCAGAATTTCAGAGCTCCGGTGGAATCTGCAACGGGTTTAGGATTAGGCTTGGAGGCGTTTAACTTCGCGACACACCGGAAATCGGACGGAAATTGAGCACCGTTTAGTATTTGCAGAAGACGCATGATTTGCACTCACGAAGGGAGGGGGGGAGGGAAGAGGCTATCGCGCGTAATGTCGCGATTACTTCCGGCGCAGCAATTGCTTCTTTCGGACGATCTTCAATCTCGATAATAATGCAGAGTTGATTCGTTCTCGGCGAAACTTAATTCACGAAATTATACGTTAAATGCGGAATAATGTGTGCTAAAAAGTTGAAGGAATAAATCTCGCCGAATAAAACACCGGACGCGGTAGCGATAGCGGGCGGTGATTTATCGGGGGTAAATTACGGATGCATCGAATGGCGAAGAAAGAGACACGGGCGGGAGTGAAAGTTACTATCGATAATGGAGTAGTGCCGTCGTTCGGCGCCGCCGCCGAAGGAAAATATATTGCAGCTCCATTTTTAGGTATAACCGCGTAGAATTCTCTCTCTCTCTCTCTCTCTCTCTCTCTCTCTCTCTCTCTCTCTCTCTCTACCGTTGGATACATCTGCACATGTCTCAAGGACACTCATCCTCGCTCGTAAAACCCTTTCCACCCCGTTGACGCCGATTTGACGTCGGGAATTTTATTATTTGATACGCGACGCGAATTTGTCGGATAAAAGCAGGATTTACGGCGTACGACTGCGTTTCGAGATAGAATTAAATGTGTACATTGTCACTTATCACAATTAATAGATTGAATTGCGAAGGGAGAGCGAAATATATCTTTGTAACGAGTTTCGGCTGCCGAGGTTCGAGATTCGCGAGCAAACTTTTCAGGCAATCGCTGGAAACTGTGAGATTTTTAATTTTCCCAATATCGATAATCGAACTATATGTCGATGATTTTTCCGAATAGTTCGATGGTTTTGTAAGCATTCCATGCTGCAAAAAAAACGACAAAAAAGCGGTTGAGCGGCTCAAACTATATACATATATATATATATATATATATATTCACAATATAACTCTGACGTTTATGAAATATCGTTTTCGAGCCAACAGCTCTCAGAAATAAGTTCGATGCCAAATGAAACCGCGTAATCTACGCGGTTTCGATAGCCCGATAGCATGAAAGCATCATCGATTCTGAAAAAGATTTAGACTATTATTTTCGCTCAACTTTTGACTGCCACGAAGAAGAGCCAAACATACGATACAATTTCTATATTTTATACCGAAACAATTTTCAATATTTTATATCGAAAGGTACTTCGTCTCAACGTACCATAAAACCGGTGTTAAAGATTGCTTCAAAACTCACAATGTTCGCGCCATGTTCGTTTTGCAGAATAGGTTTTGCGGCATAAAAGATGACGCAAAAAATAAATAATCTCTTATTCTAACGTAAATATAACCTTTCTTGAAAATACGATTACGTTTATACACACTCAGAAATATTGTTATATTTGTACGAAAGATTGCAATACTGCTACATTATATCGTGCATTTGAGGATATGTGTAATGCACGTTTGGTGATGTGGCCGTGCTAAAGACAAGCGGGTGTTTCCGGCGCTTCAACGTTGAGGCATCGACAGAGAAAACTAGCGTAGGGACGTATCTAATTTCGCAAGTTTCAGAGAACCAACCGAAATATCCGGCGAAAACTTTGCAAATTTTCACCCGGCGTCTTTATCTTCGTCGAACTTTGCAAATCGAAGAGGTTTGCGCGACCTGCGCAGTCTCCTGCTCTCCCGATAATCTCATTCTCTTCTGGAATGCATATTTCGCCTTGCTCATTTCACACGAAGGACCTTTTTATATTCTTATTTATTATGATAAGACACAATCTCGAGGCACGATGAGAATTTTGCGTGCATCTTTCGCGAGATGACTCTTTTGTTTTTCCCATGTCGTCATTTTAATGAAAAAAAATTCCTGCTCTCATTTTTTTAATTTCGCAACGAACATAAAAAGAATTCATCGTAAATATATGCAGATATGTTGCAATATGAAGATGTGTAATACTATACGAATTAAATTGAATCAAAATTCGATACCGTATTGGCTGCCAATTTGTAATTGCGATTTTATTTATAACTTTTTACCTATATTGTATTTAGCCTTATTGTCAAATTGTAAATAAATGTGTATATTTTATTATTTTAGTATTAAATATTTAATTTTAAATATATATATATATTTTAAAAATCACTTAATATCGTATTAATCGTTACTGTTTTTCTTACACAGAAACGTTATTTATCTATATATTAAAATTTAACCTAACAATAATTATATTGTTAATTGAAAGTTATATTTTAAGAATTCAATTCGATTCGACGTCAAAAATCTTAATTCGCACACTTCTAATACAAACATCTTACGAACATCAAATGTATGATGATGGAAGAGAATTTGGAAAATGATTGAAAAAAACGTGTACTTTATAGAAATTCTCATTAAAGTAACGAAACCGCCTATTTTCATGTATTTATATTTTCATATATAATATTTTATATGTAGTAGAAGTTACGGTGCGTTTTCCATTTAATTTTCTGCCAAATTCGTATTGCGATATCATCGAGAATCGTTAACAGCGTGGACAGTGTGCAAACGGCGCCTAAGTTAGAATCATTGCATATATTTTCTCACCCGTACAATCGGTCTGGGGCTTTCCTCGTGATTTGCGATCCTGGTTAACTCTAACCGAGGCAACCCATTGGATAAATCTTAAGTAGCGTGTTTGTAATTAAAATGCATTGTAAATGTCGGGGTTCAAGTATCATAGGTAGTTCCGAACGGAAGAGAGAGAGAGAGAGAGAGAGAGAGAGAGAGAAAATATTAAAAAGGCCGTCGCGATAGAAGCGGGACGGCGAAAAAGTGTATATTTTACGATATGACCATCATACTAAAAATCATTACTGTAACGTTATCGTATCGCTAGTCAGTCGACGCGTTTCGAAAAGAGGAGAAAAAAGGAAAAAGGGGAAGGAGCGAAGAGAGTGGAAGGCGAGGAGCGTTCGAACTATCGAGTAAAATTAATTGAGATATTAAATTATTGTACAAAATTGAACGCCGGTAGTTCGTAAGGCCTATTATATAATTTTTCCATTTCGTATCGATTGCGTATGACACGCGCTTGTAAAATGATACGTACGAGCGAGATGTACGAGGAAACGTTTTAGAAGGAATATAAGCTCAATATTAAGTACGAAGAGAGGCGTCCGTTTACACTCTCCATAAAAATATCGAGTAGGAATATTGAAACTGCCCAATAAAAATACGAATAAAAATATAAAAATCTCGAATCAATCTTTGATTGATTCGAGATTGCGGACGCAGGACCAGTTATACGTTCCGTCTTTCAGTATCTAACATTCCTTACGAAAAACATTGCGCAATGTGTCTATTCTATCTATTTATATATAACGTCACGTATGTTCCATTTCTCACGTACGTCTTGTTCGTACATTTCATTGTAACTCGATCCCCTGAATCGGCGCGACGTCAAAAGGCGTGCGCTACCTCTCTTGTCTCATATCTCGTCATAACACACGACTCTCATCCGAGTTCCTTCTGCCGTTCGAGAGATAAGCTCGAGTTCTGCCATTCGACCGCGAGCTCGCGACGCCCGTTATCGGGCGACGACAGGGTGTCGATTGACGAATTCTGCGTACTTAACGGCGCGCAATGTAATCTCTCGCCGGAGGTGCCGGTGTGCAAGCACTGGGGCTTATCGACGTCTCTCGATAAACTTAGTATCAATGCGCGTTCTGTGCCATTGTGATCGCGATTCCCGGATGTAAGTATGCACGTGATAAGCGGGGAACTGTACGCCACGAAAAGGCAAGCATAACGGTCGATTCTATCTGTAACGCGACCTTTATTTATCTATAGAGAAATCGAGATTCTCTTCGTGATCTTTTATTTTTTTACGTATAGATGTAACGGCGATCTCTTGCGAATCTTATGGACAATGAACTGGTTTTGAATTTGTATCAGTCCTGTCTCACGTGTGTTCTATTTTGGACGAATGTATAAAAAATTAGGATACGGATGCGTTGTTATAGTTCTTTTTTTTTTTCCTGCTAAATATTCAGTTCGATCCAGGAAAGTAATTTCGCCCACAATGGTTTCGCGAATGGTTAAATGAATTTCCCTTAATAATATTCCATGTATCGAATTTAAACGACCTAATCTTATATTGTGATATATGTATGTAGTACTTGAGTCAAGCTTGAGTGGAACTGTGAGTTTTCATCAGGATGAATCAAACGGTATGCACATTCCATGAGAGATCGTATATCATTAGGGTGATATTTCGCGCTTCTTGGATGGCGGAACTTAAAGCTTCTTCTATCGATCGATATCTTTAGACGATTATGTAATTCTTCAATCTCGTCTCCACGCACTTTATAGATTCGGAAGACGATCATAGAGGATCAAGATCTGTTCCGAGTCGAGATTTGATCAGTGAACGAATCGGGACACACACACACACACACACACACACACGACGTACGCACACACTACACTGTACATTCGTGTAAAGCATAGCGAAGCCTTATTGAGAAAGCAATATTCATCCTTAAACCGCTTAAAGTATTTTCAAGCTGCTAATCTATCGAGCGATTTCTTCCTACGCTAGATAAAAAAGGAAGAAGAGGAGACGCCTCCTTCGAGGCGAACGGGAAGGCCTCGATGATCGCGGATCGGTTCCGCGATCGGCGACGGTCCAAACTCGCGCGAGAGAATTGGAAGCTGCGACCCACGGGATAACACGCGCGTTCGCGAATTTATCATAAAAATGTTCCTTTGAATCCGATTGCTATACGACAAAGCAACTTTGGTCCCCAAATTTTGATAATGCCGAGATAGCACGCATGTCGAAATCAGAACACAAGAGCGTCTCAAAAACGTCTTAAATATGTCTTTTATGTCCTGCGATTTTGGACTGTTTTTGTTTTATTTGGGCCAAAGTTATCCCATTTTACAGTACAGTTATTGCGGACAACAATTGCGGACAATGCGCTGAGAGGTTGAAAAGCTCTCCTTGATTTTTCCGCGCATTTTTTGAAATTATTATATTGTCTCGCGAAAAAACGACTGCGTTATTGTCCGAAACGAATTGTAGCAGAAATAAAAGACAAAGAGCACGCGTACTTTCTGAACCGTATACGGCGTTAGAATTGGATTGGAAGGACAAGTTTAATTACCGAGGTGAACTCTTCCGCGTTCGCGCGTAAAACACGCGCGGAATTTCGTTGGCGCGTAAAAAGCGTTTTGAGAACTGAAAAAATTCGGGCCGTGCGTTTACCTGTACCTAAGCCACACGCTGAAATACATCTCCCCGCGAAAAATAAGGAGGAAACAAAAAAAAAGGAATTCAAGTGAAAACTAAATTAAACTCTTAAGTCACCGGCGAGGTGAATGTGGTACCTGTAGAAATATCCGCTCGAGAGAAATTTCTCTTTTTTTTTTTTTTTTTTACGCGATAGTCGCGATCGGAATTCGCGAGTTTTTTCCGCGATAAGCCTGGACGCGCGCTCTCTATCTGTCTCTCTTTCCTGCCCTGAGAGTGATCCGCGTGCAAACGCGATCCGCCGTAACGTTTATTAATCGATAACCGCTCTCCTGCGTCCGAGAGCTGGCACTTCTGGCCGCAAACGGGCGTGCGGCAGGACTTTTTTTTTTTTTATACATTATTAAACGGCCGCGTCGCGCGCGTTCCGGAGAGGCAGCAAGACCAGCGTAATCTCCGGCTCGATGGAGAACGGTTATCACTTCGCACGCGTCATGTATCGATCACACATCAGCCGTCTCTCGCGGATTAACCGCGACGGTCGTCGACGTCGTTACACCGTGGGTACAAATAGCGCAGTTTCCCTCCGCGACTCCGCCCCCCCCCATCCCCGCTGTAAATACACCCCCGAGTTGTTCCCCGAGGGTGGTAGACGGCCCGCATTCTCGTTGCGCTTTGCCGAGCGCGAAAGTCGCGGAAAGTACGCGCGAGAATTTTTTTCGAATAAAAGGGATTCAAAATTTAATTCGTTCGCGATCGAAACGATTCGTGTCCGGCTCAGTTCTCGTCAAAATTTCGTGGTGAACGAGCCGAATTTCATTTCTCACACGTATCGTGTGATAGACACGCCAATCGCTAAACGACGGCTTAGTCCGTCAGTGTTTTTCGTTTTAACTGCAATTATAAAGTTAGTTAATATAAGCTGTATTATGTTTTTTTGCTTAAACTGTAACTTGTAAGATTTCTTCAAAGGTATATTATTATATTTAGACACCAACATTCATTTTGGTCAAATATTGGCCTTCTTCGTTTATGTGTATTTTTTCATCTATAAAATAAATAAATAAATAGAGACGTAAATAGAGAGAAGTAAACAAATATCTATAAATAAATAGAGGAGAAAGTTTCATATTATCATTATTATTTATTTTTCTTACCCACACTTTGTACATTGATTAGATGAAAAATGTACAAAACAGAGCATCGAGTCGGGTCTGATTTCACCTTCTCGGATTTTAAAAATTCACCATACTATTAGAGGGTAAGAACGCGACCGAGAATTCATCAGACAGAAATGATTCGATATAAATTTAATTTATTTTAATTTCAAAGTGACATGCGCCGTGAGAATGCGGGGCGACACGCACACGCACACACACAACACGCGTTTATCGAAATTCGCATTCGTCGCCTATACTCGATTTTCTCTTTACTTAACGAGGATCCTTTATTAAGATGTGTATCATAGAGGCGAGTATGGCGCGGACGTGTCCCATTGATCTCGCGGCCTTCTTTTCGTCCGCTTTCCGGTGGAGGAGCCGATCCGATCGCGATCGGTCTGTGTAAATATTATTCGTCGCATTTGTGCGAGCACGAGGGAAAAGAAGGCAAGCGGGAAAGGCGCGTGGCGCTCGTGTTTTTCGGCATGGAAAGGATAAGCGAACATACTCCGACTCGTCGAACCGAGCGGAAAGAGGGCTTCTGTTTCGAGGAAAAGAGGGGAGTCCCCCTCCGGGCCATAACATAGGTCATTAATAATAACATAATAATAGTAATAATAATATTAATAGGGATATTCCAGCGTTATTTTGTACATAAACAACTTTATCAACGGATATTAAGAGAAGTCATCAATAAATCTATATATAAAAAAAAAAATGTTGGGATCTCTTATTGTATTTCCTCCATCTATCCCTCTTTTAATCCTAAAATTTTCGAAATCGTTCATAAATGTAATTATGTTAATCACAAAGTGTAATCGCTGAATTCTAAATATTCCAAATGATTTGTTTTGCGCTGCTTATAAACCTGCGGTTTCGGACGCATCACGCAAACGCTGTTTCACTGATAAGCAGGACCAAATATTTGTTGCCGGGATTGCCAGAGCCAATGTTCGCATCTGTGTTTGGCGGTGCATTTAACGCTAGCGATGGCTACCTATATAATTCTGAGTTTCATATATCTAATATGGTAATCGTATTCAAACGTAAACACGAAGGGACTCAGACAGTTACATCTGGCATAACGCAGTTGCATTTGCGTAATACAAAAGATGATGGTGGATGGTAAACATACAATGCGAATCGGGCAGTCAGATTTTACGCTGAATGCGCGTTCAACGTATAGATCAGCACTTTACAAAGGAATCAAATTTCTGTTCTTCAACGTCATATGTGGTCTGAACTCAAGAATAAGGACGCGCCGTAAAATCCATTTGACGTGATTTGTGAATGAATACGTTACATGTTCAGCGTAATAAATCCATGTGCGATGTCATAAATGAGAAGTGGAACGTTGTTCCATATTCCGTATAATATAATTTCATTACGATGGAATTGTCAAGTTTCAGTAACGTCGAGTAAAACTGTGTATGTACACGGCAATAATTCGCGTGGAAAAAGCATCATCCGATATAATTTTAAACATTGACTTTTATTAAAAGGATCCAATAACGACATAAATCCACATATATAATCCTAATTATATACAAAAGTTATAATTCTTAAATAATATTTTGTAATTTAGTTTAACACTTTGAGGTACACTTCGGTTAAACATACGCGCGTATAAATAAAATTTTAAATACAAAACATGCGATATACATATATCAATATACGATATAGACATACCCATGTGTGATATTATGCATACATATACAATACAAAAAAATCATATGTAGCCTTGGAATGTAAAAAATAATCGCATACAATTTCGATAAGCATATTAGAAATTAAATTAGTTTCACTGTTAGAGATTCTTTTGATAAGCACAAAAGAATCATATTTTGAACGATGTGCTTAAAACGGTAAATAAATGTTAAATAAAATATAAATTAAACAAATCATATTCATACGCTAGTTTTTCTCCTTGTTCTCCTTTTCTGTGATTAATAGAAAAATAACGTTACAAATTACATTTATTGGATTTGGTCAACGTTCTAGTACATTTGAGACTCTTCAATCTCAAACAGCAATTATGACGCAAGCATTATTACACACCATTTCGCGCAAACACATTACATCACAATTGTAATTGCATAATTATGATTCTAATAGTTCTTTTAGGGGTAACTCTGTCTAATTTTTTTTTGCCATCGCGATGCCCAGGCCTAGAATACCTGCAACACCGATAATAACACCTCCCGCGACAGCCATACCCATAAGGCCCTCTGCAAAAAAAATGAAACAAACGGGATTCAATGCCAATTCCAGTCACGAAAATATTGATTAAGCTTCTTAGGTGAAGCAAGTTTAACAACCAAGTTGGTTGATGCGGTTAGTATAGCGAATCATTAAAAGGAGAACAATATGACATATGATAGCAAGATGTGGTATTAAACGGGTTTTTTATCTCGTCCGTATAAATTTTTATTACTTATTATTACAGAATATACAGATGTGAAATACTAGAGATAGATGTATTGCAAAAAATATAAGCAATGATTATTAACAAAATAACCAAATCTATGCTAAAGCTTTCAATTTGTATATTGAGATATGAAATAAAATATCTGCTATCAGAAGAAATTAGGAAAGTTAACAATCATAAAATTAAAAAAGATGAAAATCTTTAGAGAAGATTATGGAAGAGGTTATATACAATTACAAGATTGTGCTGCAAAAACATGCAGAAGATTAGTTATTTTTGCCAAAGTTAATGAGTTATGGATTAGTATGTATGAATCGTAAAGACACAAAATCGTTAAGTGGAATCTATATAAAATTTAGCAATCCAAGAGAACAAAAAGATTAGCAGAAGCAACCAGAAATAGTACGATTGCGTAAGGAAATCACAGAAATCTCTCAGCGATATTGCTCCTAGATAAATTACAAGCTTTATTCTCTTAAGTCGATAAAAAATTATAAAAGGAAAACCTTTTTCCATCTTCTTCCTTATTAACGATTCCAAATGTTGCACTTGTAGATTTGCAGGTTCAATCTGAAGGAATGCTCTGACGTATGAGAGTGCCTTGGAGTATTCCTAGAAGGAGACATTAATCTCATCAATGATCTCATCAATGATCGAGAATACTTTATAACAAAGTGCTTGATATATTAATTTATAATTTACATATTTTTACCTTTATTCTAGCATTTCCAATGGCCAAATAGTATAAGCAATCACGCCTCTCCGTATCATGATTGTTATAAAGGTCCTCCAACAGCAATATTCCTTTCCTAATGTCCGCTGAATATTTGCTCCTCACAAGGCACCAGGCATATTCGAATTGTGCTTTTTGCGTGACATACGACGAATGCAACTGCTCATGATACACAGTTTCGAATTTCTAAAATGGAATCACGACAGTTGTCACAAAGTGATGCAACATTTGTGTACTTCGGATTAGATTTCCCGATCGATGAGTCATCCCAACTTCGTCTCGATCCGCAAGTGTTGCAAATGTCAAATTAATTATAATCCGTTCGTGGAATAAAAGAATATAATGTATCTACGTTTTTTTTGGAGAGAACGTCATCGAGTATCCTCTTCGCTGATAAAATTTAAAGTTCCGTAAAAATATTAAAATTCTACGCAAAGAGAATCGCTTGAAGGCTTAAAAAAATGACACGAACAAAATTTATCGCGCAAATATACATAAATATAAATAGACTCGACGTAACCTAACCTAACTTTCCAAACGTACGTCGTTGTTGTTAGCTATTCGAGACGAGAGCGGGGGGACGGATAAGCGTGAGAAATAACTAGAATGAGAAGCGATATCGGCAATGCGAGAATTAATCCTTCGAGTATTTACCTTCAAATCCTCGGAAGAGACGACTTCGTTCAAAACGTCCTCCATTTCTTTTCCAGACTGACGCACGTAAGCGGCGCGCACTTTGCCCAACTTTGTCACACACACACGGACACTCAAACGAGACGGTGTACTACGTTACGCGTGTAAAGTTTCACTGTGATTCCCGATTTCTGAAACGCGATGCAGGTGCGAAACTGCGAGATGACTTGACGCATTGCAAGGGGCGAGATACGCGAGATCTACTAGCTCGATACTGCCTCGCAAATGGCGCGATTTATGAATTTTACTGAAAAGAATGAAAATCTGCGGTACATACAAAAATTTTTTGCTAAAAAAAAAATGATTACTCAATTCACTTTCTTTCTGTTAAATAACAGTTATCTTTAACACAAAGTGTTTTCCTGATAATAATCCTAAACTTATTATAAATTTTAGAAAATTCATTAATGTAAATAATAAAATAAATAAAAAAATAATGGTTTAAATGAATGAAAATCAATCATAAAACAAAGGGCTATAAATTAATTAAAATATATTAAGGCTAATCCACTATAAAAACAAAATGCATTTTAACAAATGTTTCGACTCGTACATGAAGTCATTACCGATCAATGTTATACAACAGACGATTAAAAATAATACAAAAATTTTGAAATCGAAAAATGAAAAATGCCAAAATAAAAAATTCATTTTCATTCCATTATTGGTCTTTTAAATATAAACGACCATACGATTTGCGACAATTTAATTTTACTTTGCAAAACAGTTTAATTATAAGTTTCATAATGTGTGTTTTGATTTTTCACGATGCGAGGATCGTGTGACTGCCTGAATAGTGATGTATTATACCCGTCACTAGATCTGTTATTATTCACGATTTCACGGTTTAAAGGCAGAATAATCATGATTCTGAACATCATCGTTGTATTGCAATAGTGCATTTAAATTAAGGATTGTTGATGCTATTTTACGAGATTAAAATGAGTGTCAAAATTGTAAGAGCTTTTTAATACTGCTTGACAATTATATCATTAACTTGTAAATGACACCTGGGTGCGAATTTGCATCAGTAAAATTTTCAACTTGTGAGTATTTAGTAAAATTGATTTTGCTTAACACGCAGTTTTAAATAAATAGCACTTTATTTTTTGAAAATTCAATATAACCAATCGATTGATTAGTTAAAAAAATTTTACATTGAAAAACATAGGTTTTACTTTAATTCTGTTTTTAACTTTCAGAAGATATAAAACATTAAAAGTGTCTGGTGCGAATTCGCACCCATCAGATGTTCTTTATGGATACTCAAAAGGAACATGTTTCTTACAGATTAATGCTCCTTAAATTGGGATGGAAATGGGTTTTTTCACATCGAAATGATTTTTCAAATTTCAATAAATTTGATAAACATGATAGATTTGCGGACAAATTAATTTTTGAAATATTTAAAACAAATAATTATTATACTTTTCTATGTATAACGTTTCACGCAAATCGCATATTCTGCAAATTCTTTCAATTTCGAAAAAGTGCTTTGACTAGAAAGTAAAATTATGAACAATATTATAAAAACAAAAAACTTTAATGGATCCAAAGACCCATATGTTCCTTTAGTGTTACAAAAAATAAAATGTTCTTATTACATTTAATCACATTTATTTATAATCATATTTCAAAAGATAATTCTGAATCAGCATCTCTCATTTATATCTCACTTCAATATATTTTCATGGAAATTAAATGCTGTTATAGGATTTGAATATTCCTTTAAAAAAATGGAAACATTTTAAGAAAATATTCACTCGAATGCTAGTATTTTAAAATATGTATTTTAAAATATGTTTTCTTAAATAACGAATGAACATAGTAATAATTTCACTAAAATATTTTTTTAGATGATGATAAATTAAAATAAAATTCAATTATTTTCAAAATGCGACGCTAGCAAACTTGAATATCTTTTTTACATGGAAAATCTTGCATTAATATGACTAAAGCAAAGAAAGTTTTGCCGAATGAATATATAGCCTATATGGTGGGTAATTTAATTACAATGCCAACGAGTGATTCGCTTTGTGTCTTTGACAGCGCGCGATACGATCATGAATGTTAATGAGCGCAATATCAATATTAACGCGGGGTTTAAATATATGCCCATTAAGCCACAACGTTCGAACTATTAAATACACAAATAGGGAAATTCATAAATTTATGAGGCTTTTAACGTAATAAAATTTATTCACGTAGAAACGACGATACAATAGTTCAGGTACTGACGGATATACAACACGATATTCTATTACACGTTGGAGAACATTCGATTGAGTTGTTTGGCCAACGAATACAGCGGTAGACCCGTTATGGTGTAATAATCACCATCTATTTTTTCGATCAGACAACCCCCTATACCCTGAAGACCGTAGCCTCCTGCTTTATCCCTGAAATAACATCTCGCTTGAATGCAAAGACTAATTGTAACAATTGCAATGCAATATTACAATATTTAGAGTGTTTACTGAAATCTTGTGAAAGAATTTCCTGAGAATACCTGGATTTTCAAGATATTTAGAGAATAGTAACATGACGACCGAACTCTGGGATCATGCAATTTACAAAATATCAACACTACATACTACTACATCAATATCGCATGCACATATATGCACAAATTTTTTTTTAGACCAAAGCTTCTAGGTTCTTTTATAGTGCAGTGATGGTTCTTTCATGTAGTCCAAAGCTTATTTTGTCAGTCGAACGCAATAATTTTTATATATATATTTATTTTTACAGACATTTTTGAAGATCTTTCTCCAGAATTAAATTAGATATTAATTAAAGTAGACATTAAATTAAAATAGATATCAGGATATCTGTCTGAATTCTATATCTAAAATCGAAAATCGAAAAAGAATTGAAAAATTACAATCTTGTTACCGAATTCTGGCGTTGATTTGTGACAGCATATGCTTTATATATATAAAAGTTTTAAACATACAAAGTATAGGACTTTTATCTAAACCATATGCTATCACAAGTCAATGATAGAAGTCGATAATAAAATTGGAAATTTTCAGTTCTTTTTCATTTTTCATACATATAGAATCCGGATTGTGTTAATGTCTATTTTAATTTAATGTCTATTTTAATTAATGTTTAATTTAAGTGTGGAGAAGGATTTTCAATCTGTAAAAATAATATATACAAAAATTGGTATAAAAATTATTGCATTTGATTGATAAAACAAATGACGCTAGCATTTCCTTAAAGTTCCAGGTAAGATTGAAGAATTTTTGATTAATTGTTTGCAATTTTTAAATAAATTGAAAAAGCAAACACAAATTGTATATTATAATTTTAGTAGAAGACTGGGATTCTACAACTATATTTACACAATTGAAGTTACGAAATCTATAAGATAAAAGAATACACTCAGAAAAATATGATTCTATTAAGAAAAGTGATTACTCAATTTATCTTTTTTTTTTTTAAGTAACAGTTATCTTTAACAAAGAATATTTTCTTGATAATATTTTCTTCATAAGATATATTTATATTTTCTTCACAAGATATTTTTATGACATATTTTAGAAAAACTCATTAATACTCAAAACAAGGATTTATTTTTTTTTTAAGACTACAAAATTGATTAAAGAAACGACTTTATATAATAGGCCTATATATTATATGATAGATTATATAATAGATATAATTTCAAATTTTTTTTAATTTAATAATCTTGATTAAAGTATTACACTTGCTAGGATTTAAAATATATTTTGAATAAACTTAATACTTGTGATGAACAAATTTGCGGATATATGAATTTTTGAAATAAATAATTATTATTTACGTACAATAATGTCTTAAGATGTTAATATGGCCCTTCCATTTATGATATCTTAAGACGATTTTAAATATAAGAATCAACTCTAATAAATTTGGCTAAAGAGTCATATTTATATCTTAAGACATTATTTAAAACAATTGTGAAATAAGAACAAATTATGAATATTGGCCTATGCGTGTAAGTGAGCTACTTACTTCTACTGTGTATTGTCTTTTACTGTCACCCTCACTTTTATATAAGAATTCACAAGGTACATAGGAATGTACATATGCTTGTTTAATGCTGATTATTTTTTAAATTTGTTCAGCAAATTATTTTATCAAGCAAATTGAAGAAATAATGAAATAACGTTTTAATAAAGATACGGAATTTAAATTTAAAAGTAAAATTCCCAAAATTCTCCAGAATGCTGATAAAATTCCAATGACAATCCCTGACTTTCAAAGGTAAAAGAGAAATCCCTTGAAAATTTCACGTTTTCCAGATTTTTGTAGTAAACACTCTGAATATTGCAATGCAATATTGCAATGCAATATAGCAATGCTACACTCACATAGGATCACCAGTTTTAATGTACTCTCTGATTTGTTTCTCCGATACATCTCCGAACTTTACTTTGGCAGATTCATAAAACTGGAGTTCGGTCTTTGGTGTTTTCAGACATACGCCAGTGTAGACAACGTGTTGCTTATTCGCTAAGCTAAGAAAGATACGTTGCATACTACGTATTACATTCAGATGAGTAATCCAGGATAAGAGTTATTACCTGGACAACATCTGAAAAGCTTCCACTTCGTTTCGAGGCTTTCCATAAATGACGTCGCCCATTGTCACCAAGGTATCTGCCCCTATTATCAGAGACGGTGGCACCGGATCCCCTTTTAGACGTTCATACACTTCAAGTACTTTGTACTTGGCTATGTCCTGAACGTATTCCCCATGTCCCTCATATTTAGACCTATCGAGCTTCTCATCGTAGAGGGATGGCATCACTTCTACGTTAATGCGCTGATGAACATTATTATTCACGTTAATACGATTAACAGCTTACCCGAATGATTATCGCGCAATCATCCAGGTCATCGTTTATATTTACAGAGCGCTTAAAAAAAAAAAGATTCTCTGCACGATTGTCTTTACCAATTGTCTCATTATGTTTTGCCGCCTCGGGGAACCGCTGGCCAAGATCGTCCTACCGCTTGCCAAGACTTGGGCAGTCGATTCCAACATCCTGCGCGACGTGCAACACAAAAGTTCAATGCTTATTGTTAATGACACCTGCTACGACGCAAAAAAAACTCGCGAAACACCGTCTGATCGTAAAACACGTGGTTAGCAGAACGCGCGAACGTAAACACATTAACGGAACGGCCTGTCGGTAAACACGAACTGTTGCGAGCCGCTTACATCTCGATGATGCCGCAGAGGACGCTGCAGTCAAAGGGAAAAGTGCACTTGTTCTTCAATAGAGGTTTCTTTTTTTACTTTATTATACAGAATATTCTGAAATTTGCATATCAAAATATTACGGTAAATACGAAAAATTAAGATAAAGTGTTACATGTACATTTTTATTTTAGTAGTTTTTGAGATGTAAAGATTTTTAAATATAATTATCGCGCTTGCGATACACTGAGAGAGAAAGGTACTTATATAAAAATTTATATATTTGTGAAAAATATATTTATTTTATTGAAATAAAAATTTATTTAAATATTTAAATACGGCGAAATAAAAATTCCTAGCAATTCTTTTTTTTTACAATTAATAAGATATGTTTCACAAAAATGTATATTTCATAATCTAATCATAATCTAATTTTTTCATAACTAATAAATATCGAAAAAAAGTATCATAAGTAACATTTGCTTCGCAATACTTCGACATTTTTTTAAAATGCAATATTAGTGTTGAACATCCAGCGTTTAAATGTAGTCTATATCTAAACATAATTTATAATTGGCTATATTTGTACTCTTATTATTTCGCAAACTATTGCTTAAAATTTATAAATAACCTTTTTACTCATTTTTTTAAAAACTTCCTTAGTGTAGTATTTTTATTTGCGAATTTCAGAAAGTTCTATACATACGCTGCGTAAAGTATTTTAGTGTAGTCGAAATTTCGATATTAATTTTAATACATTTACTAGATTGTCAGTTCAAAGTTGAGGTACGTATAAATAACACATATATATATTCGAATGTAATAAATTCCTGGAATATTTAAGTAATTATAATATACTTAAATATTAAAAGTTGAATTTGTTTATTAAAAGTATCTTTTTAAACATTCAATATTATCATTTCAAAACTGATGGAATTATATAATCGGGATTAATTTTGTATCAATTAATCATGTTATTTCAAATTAATATTAATTTTATATTATATAATACAATATCGAAATTTTAATTGCATTTTAAAACCATATTAATTATAAACAAAATAAATTTAAATAATAAATAAGATACATTTTAGATTGGCAGAATTATTTCTCAGCGTTTCAATGAATTAAAATTTTAATATTTTAACGCTATCTGCAATCTTTTTTGTTTAGCCAAACTCACACAGCACAAAGTCAATCATATAAGATATCTTGAAAATATCTTTATTACGTCTTTTACAGAAAATGTCTTTAAAATTTCTTTTAGACATCTTTAAGGCATCTTTAATCTTATTTTTAAGTTTCGTCTATTTTTTAATATGCATATTACATTGTTTGTAAAATTTTTTTATTGTTCTATATTTTCAAAAAAAAAAATTAAAAATTTAGGGTTACTCCTCAACATCTTCATTACATTACCTAATAGTTTCTAACTTAAATGTTATTTAATAAAAATTGAAATTTGAGCAAAAATAAGGAAGAAATTTGTAAATGAATTCTGCTTATACTATAAAAGATTTAGATTGTAGATGGTTAATAATCCTAAGTAGGAAAAGAAAGGAAGTGGCATCAAATATAAACATTTATAAATAATATCTATAAGTGTTCATAAATAGAACAATGTAACGCTAATTCGCTGCTATTTACTCCATCGTTATCAGTAACGTTCATCTATTTTTGTTTATTCCTTTCTTCAAGACAAGATCAAAAACATTACTTTGCTCAATTAATACTTAAAAATTCGCATAAAAAATTATTACGTCGATTGTTCACAGATCGTATAGATACATATACGTAATATAACATGCATACACACACATATCAAAATTATACATATAGATTATAGATATTCAGTACATACATATAGTATATAAGATAATATATGTATTCTTATATTTAATTCGAAAGATAAACGTGTGTTGTAATCTGGTGCACGTTTGAAAATATATCAGCGTTTGTAGGAGAACTCTTCTCCAGGCGCAACTCAAGCCAGACTCTAATACATCGTAATCGGTAAATTACGTAAATGCCGCATGCCATGAACGAACCTAAAGGTCAGTCAGTCCGAGGCCTTACATAATCGCAAGGCGAAAGGTTGACCCATCTTTACGCCGCGCAGCCTTCTAGTTGAACAAAGATTTAGCGGCATTCTTTTTTTCGCATGTCACTCGCGCTCGTATTCTACCTCTAATCGATTAGTTAATGATCTAATTGCTCGTCAGTATGAAAAGAAAACGTTGCGAGAGGTACTGCAACTTTGTTTTAGTGAATATATAATCTTTTGAGAGGCATAAATATGAATAGCTATATGTGACATTTTAATTTTTAGCAGAGTCATTTGCGATAAAGTTTATGAAATATGATACGAAGTTATTTAACAATCATTTATTCTCTCGTTGAGAGATAAATATATAAATGGATGGCTGGAGGGGTTTATTAATATTCTAGGTCAAGCTTTCTAAAAACATAAAAAATGACAAATGAAAAAAGAAAGTAAAAAATCGATAACAAAAAAAAATACAAAATAAGGCAACATAAAACAAAAATAAAAATAAAGAATTATGAAAATAATCGAAAAGGAGTAACAAAGGAGAGAGAGAGAGAGAGAGGGGGGCGGGGGGAGGGAGGGGGAGGGAGAGAGAATTTTGTTATAATTTTGCTGAAATAGCATTGCATCGGGTATCGACAGATTTGTTTAATTACATTTGTTTTCCGAAATTTGGTTTACACACCGTTCTGCTAGAATAAATATCCAACGATTATGTATTCGCAATTATTCGTTCAGTTGAAAATCAACAAACGTACACGTCCGTCTGCGGTAAACAATCCTTGTAAACAAATAATCGCTTTAATTTAATATAATGCGAATACAAGCAAGTAATAACAGCAGGGTCAAGTTTACTAATGAGTGCACGTGGCGAGCGGCCTGTCGATGTTATTTATGAGATAATTGCTGCTTAGAGCCGAGCGAGGATGAAATATCACTTCGTTATCCCTTCGATCGACGGGACTTCAGCTTGATCTGCAATAATTGACAATCGCGTTTATATAACCGGCATATCTAAAATCTCGAAAATGATAATCGACGCACGATGATGATTATCGCATGATTATTTGTAAGTATGATTATTTGTAGCTCGGTGTAATTATTAATTTTTTAGCTGGCGCGGCGTATTGTCATATGTAAATGAAGTGTATTTATGATTGGCTGATAAAAGAATAAATGTTTTAAAATTATAATGGCCAGGGACTTGAAGGATGGGAAAAACAATGTAAAACGAAATCACGCGATGTTTACAATCTTTTTCTATTAGGTGTTGGAATTAATTCGTTTTTTAATGAAAGAATGTTATTTATTTCACATGAGCATTAAAAAATACATTAATGAAAGTACTTCCCATCACTTGTAAAACGCTACGAATTAATTCCAACACCTAATATAATTATTAAATAATTCTTATGAAAATGTTGTTTTGTGCAAAACCCTGTTAGATTCCGTCTCTTTACATTCTTGTCTTGAAGGATTAGAAAGGAGCACGCATTAGGATTATTACTTCGCGATGCAATAAATAACGTATATCTTTTCTGTGCTGTTAATGGAAACATTAAACTAAAAAAAAAATAAAATAAAATTATCAAATTATTATTCTCAGCACACGTTTATTTATGTATTTGTAAAGTAGTGCTCAGTTAATTATGGTTGTTCACTAAGCAATTAACTTTTCCATGTAAATCCTTGTTCCTGGACACTAAACGCTTAATTAATTAAAGTTTCGGATAAAAATTCGATCGATGGGGAATATAATAAGAGAGAGGGGCAGCGAGTCAAATCGCAGGTGTTAGAAAGGAGAAACACAAAATACATAATTCACTTACATGCAAAGTGCATCAGATATTAATGCCGAAGCTATAAGCCATGAACAGGATATCGCAAACCAGTTATTAAAAGCACCTTACGCGGTTGTACCTCTTCTCGCTTTTCGATCAAGTCGCCTCGGCGCGGATAAAGCGATGGCTGGCATGTTTATTTATACATATGTATCTCGGCCGACATTCATGAAATATCCGACCCGGTTCAACCCTCGCGTGGCAGGTGTATACCGAATACGCGATGTACACCGAATATCACCGAGGATTACGTCATTGGGGTAACTCACACGAAGGACGTTTAACAAATGTCCAAGAGCGGTCAAATAAATCGAATAATCTGGGACGAAGTAGTTTATGAGAACTTGCCAGAACATGTACCAGTTTCTTAAACGCAAATTTCTCTCTCGACTTACCGTATAATCGATCTATCTTATGACAAGTTTTTATCCTAATAATTTAAAATGCAAGCAACACGAAGCGTGAATCAGCATCTTTAATTAACTTCATATATCAGATGTTTGAAGAAATACGGCCTTGACCATAAGTAAATAAGTAAATAAATAAAGCAACCCCACAAATTGACGTAAACATACTACTGTTTGAATAAAAAATAAATTAAAAACAGTTTTATTAAAAAATAATATTTATTTTTTTAATAATTTTAATATTTTATTAGCCCTCTAAGAGAATTAACAATTTTTCAATAAAACTGCTTTTTAATTTCTTTTTTCTTTAGAATAGAACGTTTACGTCAATTCCTCCTTTAGCTTTTATTACCGTTTTTTTTCCAAGAAAATACAATAAATCGAGCTTTATATTTATAGTCAAGGCTGTATGTTGATTAAAAATGTTTTAATTTTAATCGACCGATTTAAAATTCATTCTATGTAATAATCCAAGTTTTGTTACAGAATATGACATACGCTTTTCAATGTTCTTTAGAAAATTTTAAACAACATCCAGTTATAAATTATCTAGTTATAAATTATCATATGAATTGATTCATAAATAACTTGTGGGAGGATTCACACATATGGCTAAGATACGTGCCTGTCTAAGCAGTAAAATTAACGAGTTGGCCAACAGGTAAAATTACTAGCGCAGACTTCCACTTTTACGCGTCTGATGAGAAGTGGCTTTTGCGTCGTAAAAAGTTTTCAGCGATCAAAACCTATGTGAATGGTAATTGCAAGGATTATATTACACCGTGCTTGTCGAGAGTTGCGCAACGATATTAGGCGCTTCTCGAGGTGACAGGAGTGGCGCCGGTTATGAACCGGCCAGCCGTCGATATCACTTCGGTCGCGACTATTTCTGCACTATTATGTACGTATTAAAATAATTACGAAGGCATGCACGCGAGAAAGGTGAAAAAAAAAGAGATACATAAAGAGAAAATCTTAGTCGTTGGCCCGATCGAGCGCGACATGGCTTAATTCGACAAATGTTGCAACGTACACGTTGTCGTGTAAATTTTTTGTGTAAATTCACCAGCTGAAATTTATTCGACTCGTTCTGCTGTGAAAATTCGTTAAACTGTCATAAGCGTCCGCGCGAGCTGCAGCGAGTACGGCAATCGCGCCGGGGCTTACGTTATTAAATGCGATTGCGCAAGAAGCCGCGCGCGAGAAGCCGCTCCAAAGGACGCGCGCATTATGACACCGCGGCATGTAACGCGGCCTCTATGATGCCCCGACTACGTCACGCCTGCGGAGTGCCTGCGGTTTTGTATTACATGTAATACGCCTGCACACGATTATCAGGAGCGTACCTCGATCGGAACCCTGATCGTACCCTGATCCCCGATTACTTTCCCAGTTGATCCTTTCTGCGATATCGCGCCTCCGATAATAGGAGACCCTGCTTCGATCTGTCACAATAGATTAACGGATTTGTCAGAAAATTCTCTGTCTCTCATATGTACATTTTTACCAATGTAGATTAACTCTAACCTCGGTTTAATAATTTTTTTATCTTCTTCTAAAAGATGATTTTGCTAAATTATGTAACAATTTAACTTGATACAGATCTGAAAATAATTTTGTTGGACTATAGAAATAATTATGTGGGACGCTCAAGCAATGCTGCAAAAAATTGTGACATTCTAACGATCAGTTTAAGCTCCCTACATATTTTTATGTTCCAACAAAATTTATAGATACTTCAGCAAATCACTTATTCCTTCTAGTTTTCAAAATTTGGGAATGATAAATTACAAATTATAAATGTTTACATACTTTGGCAAACTTATTCTTTCTATGTAGTTTTAGAAAAGGTAAATCATACAGTAAACTGTAATTTAAATTAATATACATTGATAAAAATGGGCTTTTGAAATATATTTTTCATAGGAAGAAATTAAACGCATTTGCCTGTGTATTAATTAAACAAGTCGTTTTTTTAACGTAAAAATGGATGACTGAAATTGTACATTTAGGCTTTCACGATGATTATAAGGACAATTTCTTAATTACTTTTTATATAATGATTTATATAATGATTGTCATATTATTAAATATTTCTTTTTACTATAATAACAATTAAAAGTCTAGATAACGAAACATCTACATTACGATGTCATTGCTATAAGAATTATAGCAATGACATCGTAATGATAGATGAGGCGGTCTGTCCGTGCAATTATTAATAACGCAATCCGATATCGACGTCTTCCATCGTTGAAGGAGGAAGCGATCATTCGTGGCATACATCTAGACACTTTTATTTAATTAATTCAATTTGTCATTACTATTTTATCACCTGGTATTGCTTGGACAGTAATTTAAAAAGACGGACTTCCTGCATTCCAGCACGATTGTCTTGCCTGCCGCGTACGTGGAAAACCATCTTTATCTCGAATTCTTTTTATTCACTTGTAGCAAGTGTTTCCTTGTCGTGGAAAAATTAATTGACATTACGTAGTAATATTACTATTTGTAGCCTATAGCGAAATACCGAAGGTATTCGTTTGTATCATCCTAGTTAAGGTAAGCTCTATTGCAAATCAATGGGGAAATCTACAACTTTGAAATGAAGCAAAGGCGTATATCCTTGGTAATAATTCTTTCAAAATTCTTTACTTCTTCCGTGGTAATAATTCATATTGCCAATCGAGTGAGTGAAGAATCTTGTCTGCATTGGCATTTATGTAATATAAAAAAAAAAGTAATCTCTCTCAAAGAGAAAAAGAGAGAAGGAGAAAGAGCTACCGCCAATACATACCACGCGTACCAAATATTTCTTATCCATACCAAATATTGACGCGGTACTCGACGAGCTCAAAGTTAAGAGCACTCCGTAGTATAACGATCGGATTGCCAGAATACAGTATATCCTCGTGCGCTCGTTCCTTCATTTGCGTCTCGGTTTTCCGAGAGTCCGCAAACCGCAACTCGAGATTGAGGCTGCCACTTCGTTAGCTCGATTCTGCGATATGCGTGTACGTACACGCGTGTACCCACACGACATATATCCCTTGTAAGTAGGTACACGCGCGACTTACGTGACCGTCTCGTCTTCTCAGCTGACTCCTCTCGATTTGCGGCATGGCGATTTGTTCGCGTGTGCGCGTGCAGTCCCAACCGAGTAATTCCACGGGGGACGACGAGGCTACCACCCATCGGAATGCAAATTGTGACTTTAAACGTTGCGCCGATAGTAGAGTCGGCCTGAAATGTTTCAACGGTCGCGCCACAGCTGCACGTTTTTTCACGTTGGATTGTGCATCTCATCTCCTACGAGGCGCATCTCATCTCCTACGAGGAACGCCTTTCATTTTCCCTCCATCGACATTCTTGCCAAAGTTCTTCCAACAGATAATGCGATCTCGCATTATCCGTTGGATTTTTATATCGCTGACACTGATACCGCGATTAACATCTGTGCGTGTGAACTTGCATGTATTATTAGCGTTTTGAATTTTAGTCAGAATCAGGTATTAAATCATCAGTTATTAAATCGATTATTAAATAATTTTTATACGCGAAGGTTTATTTGAATAAGCTCTGGAAAAATAAAAAATAATGTAATTTTTACGAATTTTTATGAAACACGAGAATATGTAAAAAAAAAATAGAAAATATACAATAAATATTTTATGCATTTATATTTTTGAAAGGATGAAATATTTATAAAAAGTTTAAATGTTTTACAAATGTATATTTACAAATCGAGAAAAGCGTTATTAACTTTTAATAGATTTTCCAGTTTTTTACTATACATTAGGTTATTCGTGTTCTGAATTAATTTTCGTCACTTTTATAAGTATACAAAAATTTAATTAATTCTTATATACTTCAATATCTTTGAAAAATATTTGTAAAGTTGCGTATTTAAAAAATTGTGTATAAATGTTATAACTTATTTGGCATAATTACTTGATTATAATTATTTGGTGCTCCTATAATAGTACTTCATACAAAGAAAAGGAATGCGCAGGACAAGAATAACCTAATCGTGTACTAAGAGTTATCCAATTATGATATTTATAGTCGATTTTCATTTCAAGCCATCTTAAGTAATGTCTTAAAATGCTAATGCAGCTCTCTAATTGGTTTATGACATTTTAAAACTGTACTTAAGACAGTCTCAAATATAAGGATCAACTATGAATATTGGCCTATATTAGTACCATAAGTTTTATTAGTTATCTCCAACTATATAAACAAATCGACAACATGAAACAAAAAATGCATATTTTTGTAAGCATATATAAAGAATATGGGATAAATAAATGAGTTATTCAGTAAATAAAATTTCTGATTTTGAAATACAAAAATGATTCATCCGATATTATTACAAAAAAGATTACTTATTAATTCATGATGCGTCTTAGGTTTCTGTCTGCCAACATTATATACATATATGTACGTAAATTATATACGAAACGTGACTTGTGCGAATATCCATTTTGGAGGACCTGCACAATGCACGAGCTTTACTCGTATTCGCGAGTTTATTAAATAGTAAGGATCATTCTCGCGCATACCTTTCCTTTGGGAAGTCTCGATTTATTTCTCGTTTTTCTTACTAGCATCCCCGAAGGAATGCTCGACGATTTAAACAGCCGGATGCAATCTTAATTAGAATTTTTCAGCAGGATTTATGTCTCAATCGTCCGCATTCCCAGCGCGCCTTCGCGATTGAAATGTGTCGGTGAGATGAAACCGATTGAGACCAGAAGATAACTATTTCAATCGTTTGCTCATCGCCATTGGCACCGAATGAAGATTCGATGAAATATCATTCACTGATAGCGATAGGACATTGATCTTCTAATCTTGTTACTCTGAAAAGGCTATGTCACACACAATTTTTCTTGGTCAACGTAGATATAAAGTTTGAAGATCTATTAATCTTCCAATTTTGAAAGCTCCATTCACTCTTCTTCTGTTGTGAGCCACTCGGTTTCGCCCATGACATTCTATCCTCGTGGACAAGATCGTCGATGTTGATACAAGCAGGTCTGATAAGAATGAAACGGGACAATCGCCACGTGCGCAACTTGAAGAACAAATCCTTTCAAGCCTTAAAGGCAGATCCTGTCCCAGCGCGCTCGGACAAATCGCCTTCCGAGAGAGACCACGCGCGGTATCCTCGTCGAGGATGCTGCGTCACACGAATGACACGATGTAAATGTCGGTGTATGGCCGTGGAGGCTCGCGAGAAAGGTACGTTCGACATGAAGATTAATAAAAGGGATTGCGTCGCACCGTCTCGCTCGAGCTCCTCGAGGGTTACTTCCGTTCGAAGGGCGAGGTAAACGATCTTATCGTTAAGCAGCCACGATATTATTATATTCATAATGTCAAATTATATTCATTGATTTTTTAAATCTGAATTATTTTTAATCATTTCTATAGGTCGTCATTGCTCCTACTCGCTATGTTGTGTCACGGCTACGTTTTACTCCATGCATTTGCGGCCTAGCCTAAATTTAATTTTTAATTATTTAGGCTAACTGCTTGTAATAAATATTTGGTAGGTGACCTAATTTGGCTTTAGATCAGGTCTCAGTTTTTGGTGATTTGACTTAAAATAGATCACCTGTTTAGTAAACGCGCGTTACTTGACTTTAAGAACTTGCTAATCTTTTTTTTACTATACATATAAGAAAACTAATTTTCTCGCTAAGATAAAAGCACAATAGCTAAAGACATAATCTGAAACGGCGCTGAGCCTACAAAAATACTTTAAGTTGCTTATGAATTTAGGGTTCCCAGGTGCTCGAACTTTCCGGGAAAAAGTCCGGAATTCATCGGACTGATCCCGTATCGAATAATTGAAGTTTCCTGTTCTGGAAATATGTAATTTTAACAGAACCTTCTTAAAGAATTCATCTCATATTTTTAGGCCGCTTATCGAGATTGCAATCGTCGAGATATTTATATTAAATTATATGAAATTATGTGATTCACACTTATGAGTAATATGAGCATGTCTACAATACTGTATTGTGCTTTGTGCGGCATCACTTTTGATATACCGTCATTTAAACTAAAGCAATTTTTATATTTTTGAAGATAGAAAGACGAATCAAAAATTAGGTTGTGCAGTTCTCTTTTTTTTTAAATAATCAGAAAAAAACTTTCAAAATGCATCTTAGTTTTCGAATTGCTTTTCTATTATCTTAAAAAAAAGTTATTTCAATTTAAAACATTAGCATCAAAAAATGATCATAGTACATCACAGTTTATATGAAGCACTAACTGATACGAGATTTAAATATTTTAATAATCTATTTATCAACCATCGCCTCAGACATGTCCTGGAAAAAATTGATATTAGGCCTGATAACCCAACTTACGGTGCAAACAATTAATGGCTAGACTTTCCTTGAGTGACGGTGTAGGTCATGTTGCGCATATGTCTCCTGATGTAAACGCAGCCTATAATTAATTTAATTAAAACAATTTAGCTTAAGAAGTGTTATTAAATTTGACTCAATTTAACTCAATATTTAATTTAGTTCATTATTTACTTACAACAGAACCTCTCGAAGTGTTAAATAACAAATAGAAATGGATTAATTTATATTTTGACACATATGAAAGTTAAAAGTTAACAAAATGTTATTCAATTCAAGGGATATCATTGCTCCTTTGACTTCTAGTAGTGTAGACGCCGTGCAAAAAAGTAAAACGCCGTTCCGTACACGTTAATTATTCATGAGATTACGGAAAATGATAAGAACACGTAGTATACCAAGGCTGGTGCGGCGGAGGCGTTCATTCTGGGCCTCGTGGCACTGAATGAGTGGAAATTACGCAAAGTGCGCGCGGTATTGCTAGGGTACTTGCTTTGATACGCTGTACAATATCTGCGGGCGTGTCGGTTGTTTCAACGTTATCCGCTTGTTGCGTGTACCCGCGAAACCGATGGTTCGATGCCACTCGACACATGACTGATAAGCCAGCTGTAGCAGCTCTACGAGGGAACGTAATAATTCTGTGTTGCAGCATCGAAATTGGCGATCCCTGCGGTTCTTAAAATTTGAAGAGAGTTAGTCCCGTGTGTTTTTCCCGTGACTGTTAGATAAGTGAAACTCCAGCGTAATCTAATTTTAATAAGCGCGGAAATAAAACCAGGTATATATTTCCCAATAGAATAAGAAACTTCTCTACTCAATTACGTTCCCGCGCAAGCAACAGTTTTTAAATTTAAACTTTGTTTCTCTCTCATTCTCTCCTCGTGACTTTCTGTTCCAGTCGTTACGACGCTATCAGAAAAAAGAACCGGACCAATTCGAATAAAGTATTAAGTAGCGCGAAGTCGGTGACGATCAATGAGTCGCTCATTTTTGGTCTTTCGCGTCGTTATGAAAGTGTCAAAAGCGAGAGCGCAAAATCCCGCTCGCAAATTCTCAGGTGAAAGGGGCGCTGCTACCGTATAAGTAACATAAAGAGTGCCTAATTATACGGACAATAAAAGTCAGATTGCACATTCGGGAATCGAATGGCAATCTCTCCCTCGCAATCGCTAGATTGCTTCTCGAGATGCAGCTGGAAAGATCATAAGGAATGCGTCGCGTAACGATCAACGTAATTCGTTTCAAGGACTGTGCACACAGATAAAAATGAATTGCAACGAATAAAACCGCTGGCAGTTCGCGAAAATTGTAAATCACGAGACTTTTTGGAGCGCCGACGACAAATGTCAGGGTTGAACGGATGGTTTTGAAGTCAACTGTCTTCGTGTCAAAACTGAGAAACAGATTTATTGATTCTTTATAAAAAAATTAATATAAGAAAAGCAATAAAATAAATATTAGCATAATAAAAGCATAATAAAATAAATATTTAATAATACATTTAATATTACATAAAATATAAAAAAATATTTAAATAATTTGGAATATAGAAATATAAAATAAATATTTTTTTTTATTTTAGAAAATATCCAATATTCGATACTTGACGTACTTTTTCTTTTTCTTTTTCAAAAAAAATTTTTTTAGAGTAAAAGGATACGAGAAAGTTTCACATCGTGAATATAATTTATTGCAAGCTTTTTATTAAATAATATATATAAATCTAAGTAATTTAAGTTTGTAATTAATGTTTAATAAATAAGTTAACTAAATTATCTTGTTAGAAAATTTTTACAATTTTTAAAAAGAAGAAAAATTTTTTATATTTTACATAAAAAATTTTTTATATATCTTGAAGTGTGTTATATTTTTAATAATAATTATTGGAATTGTTTTTAATTCAAAACAAACAAGCAATAACGATATTACGATTTTTCCGCGAAACAAAACTATGATTAATTTCAGCGAATTGTTATGCGAACAGTTAGCAATTCTTTGCGATTTGTCATTTTTTCTAATTGTGCTTCTCTTAATAATTCACTCACGTATTTACGATCTGGTGATAATTGTAAAAGTCGAAAGTAGCCGATAGCGATCGCAAAGGTCAACGCGTGGTTCAACATTGGATACGTTTACATTACATTAGAAAGAAACGGGAAACATTTTATACGTAAACGGCTGTATCCGTACAACGGAGCTGTGAAGATTCCGATTTCCAAGAATATATTGACACGCGCGCGTTGAAGCATGACATGTGGTACTGCGTAATAATCTTTTGATTTCTGCGATTCCTGAAAACGGCAAGCTGTTATTGCCATACTCTCTTTCAACACAATAATGATGTCATAAATTCAACCTCAAAACTCAATCGTCGACGAAAACTTCATTTATATATACGTGTATGTATATACATACATCAGAGGAAGAATCACTGCGTGAAAGGTTGTTTGTTATTAATTTTGTAACAGATGCACAAGGAAGGTATAATTTACAATAATAATAGAAACAGAAAAATGTTTATATAATGTTTATATATATATATATAATATTTATCTACATTTATATTATATTTCTATTACTGTTGCAAATTATACATTTAACAAATGATTTTGATAATCATTTAATAATCATTGTAACACATTGTAAGTGTTTATATATCTCGTCTATTTTTATTGTATCTATTAATTATTGTATCTATTAAACTTTACCTAAATTTTCTTCTCACAAATTTAAACATTATATCTTATATAAGCAACTTATAAGTAATAACTTGATAAGTAATAACTACATATGAAGTCTTAAGTAATTTATGTAAGTAATAACTTATACATGTAAAATCTATACGTTATTACAACTTATGTATATTTTACATAAGTTATTATTTCATTAAAAAAATTATTTAATATTTTATGACAATTATCTTCTCACTCAATTAATATCAGCCTTATTCTTTCTCTATTGTTAATACTTTATATACAAGAATTGCTTATAAATTATATATAAGGATATAATGTTTAAATTTGTAAGAAAAAAAAACTAAAGTTTAATTAACAAACAAATAGAATGAAATAGATGGACTACACATATAAACACTTACGATGTGTTACGGAGATTGTTATCAAAATCGTTTGTAAATACATGTGTATATAAGAATACATAAGAATACATAAGAAACAGGTAAACACAAAATATATCGTCGCGAAGAAATATACGTGCCGACTGTGTTAGGATTATCATTTGTAGGTGGAATTCAACAAGCGGCTTATCAGCGACTAGACACGCGCGTATAAAGTATGCGCTTCCCGCGTGCATGCATTACCCTGACGTGCTATCGCGCTACGTGTCGTGGCGTTATGAATGGCGCGAGGAAATCGCTTCCACGACGCGACGCTACGGCGTAATCGACCTAGACATTGCCGTCCCTACGCGTATTTCAGGCGCAACGCGCTTTGCTCCACTTCGCGGAATCGCGATTGTACAATCGTACACGCAAGTCAACACTATTTCCGCGAAAGAGATCGACTTATCAATTTATCTATTTATGACGATACTATGTTTCTAATAACTGAGATTTTTTTATGCATAAAGTGTCAGTCTGGTCGCCTGATATTTTTTTTTTTTTTATAAAAGAATTAGATTAAGTTTCCTTTATTATGTGTATTATGTATGCAAAACTATTTCAAATAACTATGATGTAAAGCGCCTTAAAAATTCCTAATTGCGATGTTTCAGATATAATATACTTACGATAGATTTACGTTTCTACATTGTTTCTATGGAATAATGTATTTTTCAAATTAATGTAATTTGTCTTGCCTACTCTCTTGTTTAATATCCAATTAATTGGTGGAAAAAATTCAAGTTCATGAGCGATTGTAATTATTTTATGTCTCGCCTTTTCTCTCTGTCTCTCTATTTTTTTAGAGAACACAGGCCGGATGTCGGATCGTCAAAAACCATACCGGTATCGATCTAAACTGCGACATGCGGAGGAGGGGGCGGGAAGTGGGGATCGACAAGCCAGAGGAGAAGAGGGAGCGGATGAAGAGGAAGATGGAAAAAAACGTACGGAGTCTCCACTCCTGATTCATCCCAAGCATTTTTCCGAAGATGCACTGGTCAGAAGAAGAAGTGTATTGTGAAGAGAGGGCAGGGATGACCCCTTTCACTGCACCACGTTGGCACCGTCGCGTATATAAAGAGCCGAAGCGTCTGACGAAGAAGCACAAGTACTACTATCAACCCATCTGCATCTCAGGCAAAGCTCCTCTTCATCGTCTCGGTGCCCGTGTGACAGAGAGATTATGTATACTATTAAGGTAGGTACACGCATATTACTCGCCGAGTGCCGCGAGTTGGGTCCAATATCGTTGTTATCGCGAGCGGGCCTTCCTTCGCGAGAATAGGTAGAGAGTGCAAATGAGAGAAACAGGAGAGAAAGGTAGAGAGAGAGAGAGAGAGAACATGAGGAAACTTTTGCCTCGAAAATTTCGACTCATCTATCTTACGCGAAAACGCGTTCGCGAGGCGACGTTAGGTAACGACGAATGTCAGGTCCCTCGGGTGAGAAGAGACGTCCTGCAGTCATGAGATTAGTTTAAGTCGCGACGTGTGTGTGTCGGACCAGACTAGACTAGACGTCTTCGAACTCACGCGCGATTTGTCGACGGCGATATGGGATGACATTTTGGCGAGACGTCTAAGGGTTGCGCAATTCTCATTGCATATCTTTCACGTTATGTATATCGTATAATTAACGGCGCTCCGATAAGGTATCGTTTTACAATCGGGTTAAGTCTGGTCGCGATGAGCTATCAATTATTAATTAATTGAATGCTATAACATACAGCTGAGCGTAAAAATGTTATGCGTGTCTTATATCTCTCGGGAAAAAGAATTGGTTTTTTTAAAGCAATAAATGAAGGCAGATATCAAGTATTATAAATACAAAAAAATCTCTTGTCTTCTCGTTAAAGCTTGATGTCTGCTTAAAAAATTTGCAATATTTCAAAAAGATGCGTAGAAATCGAACGTAGCTAAATTTAAAAATGTTGCACGTATCTTATAGTTATAACTTACTCACTCAGGGAAAAAAATTGAATGTGTGACGCGTTCATATACTATTTCCGAGACGATAAGAAAAGACAAATGTCGCGTATTATTGATAGGAGGAAAGTATCTCTTGTCTTCTTGTTAAAACTTGATATCTTCTTAAAACGACGCAATAGAGTTCAAAAAGATGCTTAAAAATTCTAAACGTTTCCTTAAGCAATTTTTTGCTCCATGTAAATGTGTGTCTTTTAATATTTTCAAAGCAAATCATAATGCACAGTCAGTAATTCGTAATCTAAAAAGACGTCACACATTCGCAAATGATTAATGTAACAAGATTTCATTTCGCGTTGCACGCGAATCGTAAGCTTATCGGTAAATGGAAAACGTTAAATCGCTCTTTTGGCGAATTATTAGAGAGTTTTTGCAATAATGTGAATTCAGATACGGTGAATGCTAAAGTCATGTTATCCTTTTCTTAATTATTTGTTAAGAAGAAGATAACCTGATCTTAGCGTTCATCGTATCTGGATAAACGGTATATTGCAAAACTCCCTATTATAAGAAAGAGACTACCGTGTTTCCTATTTTTTTCCTCTCTTCGCGTCTCGCCCGTCTGCTCGTCGCTCGGAGGAATAAATTTAAACGATCCTCTCCTCGGCTCGCGCATCCGATATCAGCGGAATTTTTCACGGAGGAGAGAGTCGTTCGCGGAAACGAACCGATAAACTTTGCGCGACTTCGGCAATTTTTCCGGCTCCGCGCGCTCTCGTATATTAGTAAATATGAAATACGCCGTGCGCGCTATCAAGTAAAGAGCGACGTATCGTGTGTGCGATGTATATGTAACATGTATGCGCCGTATCGCGCACGAGGACGGATCGTGCGTCGAGAAGAGAAAAATTTCTTAAAATCCACTGTATCACGTTCGAAAAAATGTGCCGTGCGTCTCATACAAGTCACATTTCAGAAAATGCGTGCATTTCTTTCTCTTTCTCTCCTCATCCGTCTCTCTCTTTCTCTCTCTCTCTCTTTTCCTTTTTCTCGCGCGTCGCTACTGGAATATTATTACCTTCAGTTTGAAGATACAGAAATTTTGTTACGGGGAGAAGTTTCCAAATTCAATACAACGTTTCTCTTGCGCTCTCGAAAATAGGGGCAAGAGTTAAAATACGTTTTGCGAATTTCCGCCCGATCGAGATACAGATCATATTCTTATCTCGCATTTAACGCCCAAATTTGATTCTGCCTGACGCGGGATTATATGACGCGTGAAAACATGTAAAATTAGAATTAGACAGTCGAGTTTAGTCGGATATGATATAATGTAATAATGAGTAATTACGAGCGTCAGTGCTCTCTCCTCGTAATTTTGCATACGTTAAAGCCAATTGAATTAAATACCGTATGTTACAAAAGATTCATCTAAAATAAGAAAGTAGTTAAAAGTATATTCGCCACATTGCGATGTGCGGTACATCACCTTATTATGTCACTTGACGCATACGTCTTTTCACGATTTCTTCATTCTTTTGCAAGTTGTTGCTTCTTCGCCGTCTAATTCATGATTCCATGTTACTCCTGATGGTTCTGTCTTATACTGAGACTTTAATATTCCCAATAGCCACCTTTACGTTATTTATTCTTTGTTTTAAAATGCATATAGCATTATTAAATTGACGTAAATTAATATAATTTGTAATATTATCAGCTTTGGTTTAATCAGATTGCAGTTCGAATCCGATAAATCGAATCAACGCGCAGTTTATAAAACTAAAAAATGTATTTAGAAACATTAAAATTAAAAAAAATTACATCGCGGAATATTATTAAACATCAAGATCCGTTTTTTTCTGGATCAAATACAAGTTTCTTTCTCTTATTTGACTTTGAAAGAAATTACTTCGTAACACTGTAAATTGTAAGACTGCACTGGGTCGTTAAGCGACGTAATAATAATTCAACAGCCATTTGAGGTATCTTTCACAAAGTGTGACGTAATATGTGGCATGCCGAATAAATGCAGAATTGTGAATATAATTGCATTGTAACAAATGGGACACTTGACAGACGTTACATCACACAACGCCTTCTTGGCGACACCTTTTTCTTCACAAATGATAATTACCGGCATAAGTATTCTTAGAGTTTCGGTACGCGTATGTACATTACGGTCTGTGTGCCATCAAGAAAAAGAAATGACAGGCACTACTTGCACGATTCATTATTAGTTAATCATGATTACTTTATATACATACGTTGTGAGAGTTGTATAAAATTAGACGGTATATCACGTTTTTAAATTCCGACTTAATATATGTTTAGTAAATGCAAAAAATATTCATACACGAGAGATTTTTATGAAAAACCTATTTGTAGAAAATAAACATTAATTAGCAATTTATTAACAAAGAAAAAATTAGTACAATTCTCAAAATAATTTTATCTAAAAGGATGTAATAATTAAAATATAAATATGAACATATTAATAATAAGTATAATTATTTTAATAATAAATGGATTATCTATAATAAACAAAATTATCTATAATAAACAAAAGGGAAAATGTATTTTTCATATGTGTATTTGAATGCACTGCACACTAGATATGTTTTATATTAGTCGTAAATTATCAAATTTTTCAGAGCGCGGCTCGTAAAAAAAATTCGCGAATTATATTTAACACGATACCTTGGGATTTCCAGTTACATGCTAACAATTTACGTGCGTAAACAGTGTGCAGATTTTTCAAGGCGGATACGCATTTAATACGTTATGCAGCGGAAGCGCATATCCGTATGTTCCCGTATGGCGTGGAGAACGTCATTGAAATCGGATTTCTCAATGTCAGCTCATCGAGTAAAGGCATATCGATTTCCGCGGTAATCTTCAATGAAGTCGGCGCGCCATAGAAAAATCATCATCTCATATCTCGCTAATCATATTTCATTACCATCGCGTAACACAATCGGCTACACCGCGAGATTATTTTCAAATTACAGCATCATCCGCGCCGCACGCTTAAAGGCAAATCCTGATTATTGTCGTTACTACGTAATCAAGCACACTGCAAAGATCAACATTGTTAGCAATCTCGAATATCTCGCCCTGAGGGCAAACGCGAGATTCCAATATGCTCTTCGATTTTCATATAAAATTCAAGCAGATATTTATACGAAATTTTCACACGTGAGTGGAAAGTTTGAGAGGCGTTTTGCTCCTCGAATCTGTCTCGTCAATGAAAAAGATTCGAACGGAATTCTATTTACAGCTACGTTAGAAAACCTTCGAGAGGAGCGCTCGATTTTCGTCTTGAATTCGCTTCGTACATGATATACATAACTTCGACGTTTGCTATCGAATGATAAACGACATCGAGAGAGCGGCTATCGATCTCGCAAACGACCTTGTCGTTAAACGCTTAAATCGGTCGACGAGGCACTCAACATCGGCCGCTCTTTCGAACGAGCGTGCATTTCTTGCGCGATTCTGCGACTTTATGTCAGAGAAGGCAAGAAGCTGCCTTCGTTCCTCTCCCGCTTTCATAATTCGTCACGTTATTGCACGTTGCACATAACTGGCGCTTCAACACTGGCGACATCGTCATTGTTACGATAATTCTCGTCGCGTCTTGCTTTCAACCACGGAGATTTTCCGCGCTCTGTCGTTTTCCCGATCGCTTAACGGATGCGTTGCCGATCAATTAGCATTTCAGATAACGATTCGTTTGCCGAGATAATCATTACGTGAGCGCGAGGCGTGAAACAATCCAGCGGCATTCGCGCAATCGATCGAAAAGAGAGGAAAAAAAAAAGAAGAGAAGATGATCTTGCGCGAGCCTGGCAGCGCCTCGGGATGCACCGTAACGATCATTAACAACGTCGACCTTCTACCTCCCTCGAAATTACGTGTATCGAGAGGCAATTAGCAGTTCTCCGGTTGGCCGATTAACGGGAAAGCAAATGTCGATTCTCGATATAAGCACGTTTGCATAAGTAGATTTCTCGACGAAAGTTCGTGACCGCAGACTCATTCCCTTGCACTCGTCGAAAGTATCGATTTACCTCGATTAGGGGATGGAAAATATGAAAGGATGAAGCTTTATTTTACGAAATTCCTGGATAGCAGTTTTAATTATCCCTCCGAGATACTTGCAAAGGATCTTAATCTCAAATTCAATCTTGATTTCCCTCGAAGACGAACAAAAAAAAAAGGGGGTTCGATTATAACTTCATAGATTTGAATGAAGGTCTTCGATAAAATATTACGAAAATTGACTGAGAAGGATCGATAGTCTTTTCCCTTGCTTGTATTACACTCGCAAATCCATCGGTGATTTTCTATCGCTTGATTAACGCGAGCGATGCTGCACGAAAATCATGGACTATTGTAAATTGCATATGACAGCTTCGTTAATCCAACGAGCTTTGCTCTTTAATCGCTCGTTGCTCGATTAACGGGAAATCAATCGAAACGATCCTGTGATGCGCGTTTCATCGCGTGATATTCGCGTGTGTTTAAATTGAAATTCAAAAATCTAGCTTGCGCGACCGAAATCCGTAAAGCTAACTATTATTAATTGGAATTAACTGGGAGAGTTTGAAATTAGCGAATCCGCTTCGAATGCAGGAAAAACGACATCTAACGTGCAAAAACGATTATATAGTTTGCTCCATTATATTTCCTCATAAATGAATTATTTTACACATATATGTAAAAACAATAAATCAAATGTATTTAAACTAAAATTATATACAGAATTATTATTTCAACTTGTAACTTTATTCGTAGTTGACGCTTTTTCTTACTTACGATTAGTTAAAGACATGAATTTCAGAATAAATAAATAATACAAATATTATTATATTTTAACAAGGAGTTTTATAAAGTAAAATTTTTTTTTATAGATTTAGCAATTCTTATCAAAATAAGTAAATACTCCATTTTATAGTATTATAGTTATACCGTAAATATTCTATTTTTTAACTTCTATTTTTTAAAGTTTTTAAACAATTTTGCATAAGAATATTGTAATACATGCAATTTTTTAATTGTAAATTTTTTAATTATAAGTTCTGTTTTACGTTTTTAATAAGTGAAGCATCGAAAAAGCGGCGAACAAATTGAAATCGTTAACATTTGAAACACGATGATATTTTGCATATTCTTATCATATTTTAATAAGGAGTATCGTAACATTTTAATCATAGATTTAGCAATTAAATTTAGCAATTCTCGTCAAAATATAAGTATTCCATTTTAGAGTTTTTAGAGCGCTTAGACAATTTTGCGTACAAATATCGTAACATGTATTTTTTAATTGTAAATTTTTTAATTACAAATTCTGTTTTACTTTTCTAGAAAAAAGTAAAGTAGCGAAGAAGCGGGGAACAAATAGAAACCCGTTGACATTTGTAACACGATGATTTCTGATCTTTACTCCTTGTCTCCTCTTATCCCGCCTCGGCTGGATTGAAGCCTGATGAAGTTCGTGAATGAAATTATACGTTCACTCCGCGCGTTCATGAGAAAAACGGGCGCGTTGCTCAGCACCACTTTCGTCCTGTCATTACACACTGTATTTCATAATGTCATTTGAAACTGATGTAACCGTGCCGTGCAGTTTCTAAGCATTATCGTCCTCAGTTGCCCTTTGCAACCGTGCTCCGCACACGTGCACGGTCGACCTAGTTCTCTCGTGTACTTTCACGAATTCTATGAATATTCGAGCAAGCCAAAAGGTTTAGCGATGTCGAGCACTGTCACACTATTGTCCGCGGATCGTCCCCGCGGATCGTTCCAGTGGATATTCCCACAATACGCGAAAACTCGAAAACACGCCGGGACACTCGATCTCGACTATCGTCGATCATTTTTACATCCAGGAAATTGGAAGGGACCTACGAAATATTTCGCTGTTTAATAATTAATTTACTACTGGAAATTATGCTCTGCGCTAAATATTATATAATCGGACAAATTAACTTTTTTTCCATTTCCATTTGTTCCTTGCAAAAATTCCACAATTTTCGTTACGGCGCGTCATGATTGGGGAACCGTGGAGATTACTCGTTCAACGCGATAATAACGATAAAACCACGCGCCTCGCACGTTTACACTACGGTCAGTATTGGGGCATTAAAGCGACATTACTCGCGCAGCGTGCTAACAGAGCAGCTAGAGAGAGATTTTCCACACTCACGAAATGCGAGTTGAAATTCCGTGAGTTCTAGCTGTGAATTTCGTAGCGTCACTTTATCTCGCTTATATACACCTGCGAATGCGATTTCTTTTTAATTTTGTAAAATATCCTACCTCTTAGAGAATTTTCAATAATTTTGATTTCGCAAATTTGAAGTATTATTGGATGATCGATATATGAAATGATTGTTGACAGGTGTTGGTGGCGGTCGTACTTTGTACGACAGGTACATTGAGCGCACCCCAAAGAGGACCAGTAGGTGGATCGGAAAAAGATGCGGTAATTACATCTCAGCAGCTCGAAGTCAACTTTGACGGCAACTATGTCAATAAGTAAGTTATGACATTTTTCATACACACTTTAATGGAACTTTAATAGGGGAAAGTTGCTGAAGGTGTACCGGTTATCTTGTTGTAAATTATATCTCATCATTTTATATTATTACTTAATATAGGCAATTTTAATAATTACGAAATGAATGATAAATGAGTAACATAAACAAAAAATTTATCAGATTACATCTTGTTTTGCGCATATTAAAAGCACTTCAAAAAAATCGGAACAACTGTTCGATGATAATTTTATTTGATCAATTTGTGTAACTGATAATAATGTAATTATATTATTTTATTTTAAATTTTTATGTTTAGAAAAGAAAGGATTTAAAACTGACTAATGACAAATTACAGTTAAATAGCTGTTTGTCCATGAGAAACCACGTGCGATCATTAACACTACCTACGCATGACTTACGCGGATAGATAGTTATTTAATCATAATGTATAAATAACTAATTTTAAATCTTTACATCTCAAAACCTACTGTTTGGAACATAATGGCAAATACTTCTTTCACTTATATTTTTGAGAACTTTCTTACAATACAATTTAGACGTGATTGATAATAGACCTGATTATCTAAATAATTTTTTAGCAATATGTTATAAAAACCTACAGAAAAACTTACACAATAACATATACAATAAATTTATTTGTTATTGATAAAAGGTTAAATAGATATCTGAAACATCAAGTTACAATGTTCATTTGAGTATAAATCCGAATAGAAAATACTAATATATAATAAAAAATTACTTAAGTGATACGCATTCCATAACTCCCCAAACTCTCCGTTTAAACAATTTTAGTAGAACACTGTCGGAAAACAATTTAAAAGAAAAATGCTTTACTAATTATTAAAAAGAATAATGCTTTATTTAATTGAATATAAAGTCAACATAGGAAAATGACGAGATAAATGAGTTAAAAATTTTTTCCTCCTCATCATTTAAAAAATCATGCCATTATCGATGAATCCACAGTCATTGGTGAATCAGTGACTTCGCGAAAATTTCTTTTGTAACGTGAACATTCCGCTCGACCCACGCAAATATTCAAATCCTTTTTGCCTATCGAGGAAGACAATCGATACGAAGATGGTCGACAGGTATCTGCATACATCAGATATCTGATGACACCAGTTTATCGGCGCGTTACCAATTGTTGCCCACGACAATCTGCCTTTTGCATAACTTCATTGTTATGCGCGAGTGGGAGCATTCGCTACTGTGCCGAGGACTCATCTCCTCCTATCGTTTCTCTTTTTCGTATCTAATATCATCCGAGGCCTCATGACGCCTCTTATATATATATGCAAATTGTGAATGCATTCATCAATCGATCGCTGAAACGATCGCTGACAGCAGAAATTTGATTTATTCTCGTCTGTCACTCTAATTGAACTGTCAAACTATGAACTGCATTCGATGAATATCTTATTTCAGCAGTAATGATATAGATTCCGATAGACCATTTAAATTACTAAAGTTTTTTTTGTATTATATTAAAAAAATAAAATTTTTATTTTATTTTTAACAATTACTTACATGTATTATTATTTATAATCATAAACTTTTCTACAATTTATAATATATTTTATTTATTTTATACAATAAAATATTTAAAATTTTATTATTGTTTTATTGTGTATTTTTTATATTAAATTTTATTGATTATTACTTAATTTTTTTAATTTTATGTAACAACATACAAATATTCAAAAATCTTAGATTTGTATTCCTATTTTTTTTTGCTTTTTAAACTTTGTTTTTTATTTTTTTTAAATTTCTCTTACATATAATTCTCTTACGTGTACCTGTTAAAGTCATAAAAACTGTAACTAGATACTGAAAGAAGAGACCAATTTATGTGGAAAAATAAACATGTAACGAGTCATAGTTGACTCGTCTAATAAATTTATCAAAATTCTCAAGTTTTACAGAAATGACATTCATTAAATTATTATAACATATTATAACAACAAAAGCTATTATTACTATAATTATACATCGAGAGCAAACCTACCGAAAAACTGTATCGATTTGAGATAATCGTCGCTTTACCAATGATTTAAATACTTCAAGAATAAAATCCGTTGAATAAACTTTGAAAAAAAGATCGCGTTAACTTAAATGATAGAAGACAGATAATAACGGGATTAACGAACAGCTGATGTGTTATACGGAAGAGATTGTACAATAAACAAACTTATCGCATATTCCACACATATAGAGAATGATTTTTTTAACACCACGATTTCACTGATTTTTACTTACGTAGTTCCCAAAGCTTAAATAAAAACATTCGTCTGATGTTGTTTATTACTATGTCACATGTCGTTTATTGCGCAGTTTTGAGACGAGCAATGGGATCAGCCATCAGGAAAGGGGCGAACCAAAACAAGTGGAACAAGAGACACCAGTAGTCTCGCAGGGCTCGGATCAGTATGTGGCACCAGACGGCCAACAGGTTAGCATCAATTGGGTAGCGGACGAGAATGGTTTCCAAGTGCAGGGCTCCCACATCCCCACGGCGCCGCCTATTCCGCCGGAAATCCAAAGGGCGCTGGAATGGAACGCCGCTCACCCCGAGGAAGACGACGGCGGTCAGAGACCACCAGGAAGAGGTGAGAATCGTCGTATCGTTAAATAATGAAGAACCCTGAACTCGTGTTCGCGTCAGTGTCTGAATTATGAGATTAACACAAAAAAGATACATCCGTCGATTTTGACACAAAAATGACACTTCGAGACTTGTAAATATTAAACAAAATTTTTTTCTTAACATCTGATCATGATTTAATTTGACACTAAATAAAATTTTAATAGAATGATAAATGAAATAAAATTATAAATAAAATTTTTTTAGAATGAGATTTTTTTCAGTTTCAGAAGTAAAAACAAATATAACTTTTTTGTGAGAAATATGCGAAATTTCGAAATATGTTCGCACGGAGTCAATGTACAAGATTTATCGCGAAGTCGAGAATACAATTAGGGGAGATTAATAATCAAGTGTGTGACTTCAAAAGGCACGGTGCTTGAAACAGCGTTTCTACCCCTCGAGGGATATCACTCGCGTGACCGCATCGCGCTACACGGTAAAAATGAAGTTTCTTTGTGTCTCAACCGGAGGTTTAATTAATTTCGTAATTGGAAGAAGTGCCTTCGTCTGGAGTGGACAATTAAACAGCGCGGTTTTTCTTTTTTGTTTCGCTCGCTAAAATTCCGCCGTGTGATTCTTCTGCGTAAAGGAAAACGGTTGACCAAAATAACCGAATTACCGCACGACGCAAGACACACGACTTTCGGGGGGTAAGTCGGACGGCAAAAAAGTCGCAGCAGAACCCGCCGTGAAATTGATTTATGTCGGACGATTCCGATAGTCGTTTCTCCCTGCAACCCGTTTTGATCAAGCAGCCATTTAAATTTCCCTGTGCGTTAAGCGACGCCTCATCCTCTGTTTCCGGCAAACAGTTGAGGAGAGAGTGGAGGGGTAAATCAGTTTACTCAATCGCAGTTCGGCGGCCAGCAGTAGCTCACCGAGACTCGCTGTGGCACCGTTTAATTCACTTTGGTCCTGAACTCGAAATTGAAATTGGCCCGAATACGGGCGCACCGGTGAACCGAAAATATCTTTGTGGCGACCGTGTACTGGGAACGAAAACAATTTCGACGTACGTTAACCGCTTTTACGGAGTAAAATCTGGTTATTTCGCTTACGGGGGAATACATGCCGTTGACGTCAGAAGACTTTCATATTTCCTTGATAAATAAAAGTTCAGCTCAGAACCTGATTTACAAAGAAACGGATCCTCTTTAGGATAGGTTGCGAGTTACGACAGGAGTGTAATTGCGAGTGTCCCTGTAATCTAAATTTCTTCCTGAACGTACCACTATCTTAAGACTATGACACAAGAAAACGACACTTAAAAGCAGTAAAACGTAAGCGGTAAACAAATCAACATTTTGAACTTGCATTTTATCTTTATTTCATCAAGTTTCGCATTTATTAGCTTCTTTTAAAACTAGCTTTTCTTAGGAATGTTTTATATTAACGATTTAATTTACAAAACCAGTTTGTATCTCACTGTCATGATTTCTTTATCTATACGTGCACAAAGTATATATAATAACGCGCCTTTCTATAATTGTATTATTACTAGCTACCGTAATGCCGACTCTCTGCAACGCGACTATGTTAAATATTTCAGGCACCGTTCCTCACAGTCTCCCTTCTGTTGCAGGTTAATCAGCCCAACTTTACCTCAAACGTGACCTGATTCCGAGCCAGCTTGCCATGGACAGAACCGACCCCGAGCTTTCGAAACACAAACACAAATAAAAATAAATATAGTGTGGTATATTAATCTAGGATACAAACGTAACACGAAGACAAGGCATGAGACACCAGTCTATAATAAGCTATGTACTCCCGAGATGATTCTTTATCTTACCTTGTATAGATGAAAAATAAAGCGCACTGTTCAGCAGTTCATTAAGGCAGAGAGATGCCCGTGCTCCGATGCACGCGCGTCGTCTCCGCACGCAAGAAACGAGAACGACACGCGCGTGCGACACCCTTCATGCGTGCGTCGAACGTTAATAGTATATATGTATACTTAACTTGTGATTTTTGTATATAAATAAAAGCGTTTTGCCCAAGTTGGAAATATTTTATTTTAATTATAATTGCTTCCTTTGTTTTCCACCTTTGTCATCCACTGCTATCTTCTGAAAAAATTAATAATATAAGAGAAAGCTAGGAAAGAAAATATAATATAATATAATAATTAATTTTGTTAAACTGAAATTAATTCACATTTTTTTAAACGTTACATATTACTTTTCATATTTATTAGCAGACTGTGATAACATTTGAATTTTATATTACTCTCTGAAACTATATCTTTCTTACTATCTTGTAATAAAACTTTTCTATGGATTTATTTTCTTTCTCTTATCGTATAGTAATATCGTAAAGAAACTCCGAGAGAGGAAATGGCGCAAGCGCTCTTTGGAATAGTTTCTTGAGCCACTTTCGATCGCGCAAATTGTTTTCTGGCTCTTTATTTTTTACGAGAACGTGCGTTCTCCAACGTGCGTTCTCCAATAAGAACGTTCATTCTCCACTCTGTTATTTAGATATCGGGCTTCTAGAATTGCGTGCGCACGGATAATTTTACGAGGAGAAGAGGTTCTCGCGTTTTACAAACGATATGCTTCACATTGGCTATAAAACGACATAAGTATAAGCGAATGTTAAATAATAGCCAGAGTGCGCGCGCGCGCGCGTGCTTTTACGCCATAAAAGTATTTCCTCTTCATGCCGCTCGCTCTTGCCACAGAAAGGTTAAAAACTGCAAGTACGTCTTCGCGCCGTTATTATGCAATTTTGCCTCGTGCAGATTTTCAATCTGCCCATCCTCCGGAGTAAATGTTACATCGTCGGGCGCAAATAAGCCTGACATACCTGCCAGCGAGCCTCACTTCAACAATGAATGTTAAATAAAAAAAAGTTAATAACTTGTATCGAGGTACTATTATATCGCAAAGAGTGTCGCGGGAAAGCTCCGGCTTAGATTTTTAACGACCCTTCTACGAAATACATATCGCTATGATGCGTATCCTGTTACGGGTATCAGGTACATTTATGGCAACTGACAAGGTAATTCAATAGTGAGTAATGAAACTGCATTACGCAAGCGATTGAAGAAAACCACTAAAATGAAATGTCCAGTAAACGTGACATAATTCTTTCTATGTAATAACATATTGCATTTACCTATACCATTTCGATAATAAATAGCTTTCGATTATCTTGCTTTCGTCAAGCTTGTATGTTTTTCATTGTAATTCAAATGTGTGCGACGTACATTTACATAATTAAAACATTTATACAAAAATCATACAGACTTCAAATATTACAGTTATATTTAAATGTTTAACATTGCAAATCGTTGTTATTGTTGCGGAAGGTAATCTTTTTATAGGATAAATTCATTTCAAAGAATGAACGATTAATGATATTTTTGATATCTTTCATTAGAATTAGAATCGATTAGCGATTAAAATGGAGAATTGATGAGCAACTTTAAAATAATTTTTTAAATATATGTTTGTGCTATTTCAATAACTATTTCAAATTTACATCTTTTCCGAAAAAAATTGCTCTTCCTATGAACATTAACTTTAAATTTAATTAAGCTTTAATATATCTGCATCTTTTTCTGGATTATATGTACACTTTTAAGAAAGAGGAAACAGAAAATCAAAATACGAATTGATTTTAAAGTCAATGTTGTAATATTTTCGAAAACAACGGTATTAGCCCTACAGTTCCTGCAAAGCAAATTAAATTTGGAAGTTTAATATTTATACTTCAAATAAACTATATAGATATGAAAGTTGTGTGAATAAGATTATATTTTTGTTCAATAACACATTTTTGTAGTTTATTTATTTTATTTATTATTATTCTTATCGTTAAAAATTAAAATTTTCAAAAACGATAAAAAAATTCACTTTTTTTTTTATAAGTGCTTTAAATATTCACAATAATTTATGCAAAGTTTCATTGCATGTTTCAAGATTCACTGATTAATTATAAAGATACGTTAGTTATAAAGATATAATTAGTTAAGATAAAACAAATAAATATTTTGTTTATTTACTTACATGGACTAGTTCATGTATCGCAATGTAACTCTACGTAAATAATCTTGAATACATAATGTACTCATATTAAAAAATTGAGATTTTTATCATTTATTTTATAATATATTTCCATATATTTTTATTATAAAGCACACATTAAAAAAATACTATTATTTATTAAAATAACTTATGATCCAGATAATAAACCGTCACCAAATTTGTCATATTATTCTTAAACGTGATTTAAAATATTCTGTAATTTTTACATAATATTAAATATTGTCATTTTAAAAAAATATATAAAACATCCTTAATAGTTTTGTATAATAAAATAAATATGTAAAAAACACATCTCAATGAATGCAAATCAATTTTTAAGAAGCATATATCACTTAACGCTTAATAAAAGACGCGGTTATAAAAGAATATAAATGACCGCAAGAAAGTTAGATGTGCACGAAAATTGCAACAAAAGAACTATAGGGATAAACGAGCTAACGACCCATCGTACGTCGCAGCTGTCGGGCGTTAACGATAAAAAATCATCCGAGTGCAATGCACATCGATCGCGAAAGGAATCCCGAGGAAAAACGAGTGGGTATACAACGTTTCAAAGGTTAAAACACTACGTGCATTTGCAACGTACTTAAACTCTATATCTATTTATATACCTTTGTAGTCTCTCAAACAACTGCGATACTGTTTAACTTTTTTTAACTTATTCAAAAATTATAAAATTTAGTAAAAAATTTTTTAAAAATTTACACTACAATATTACACATACGATTCCGTTCACGTGGCGTTTGTAATGTCTTTTTTGCTAATCCCGAAAAATAATTATTACATTTAAAACGTCAGTGATAAATTAATGATAACGAATAAAATAAATTAAGAGTAAAATGAAAACGTAGTGACAGAAGCGCAGAATTTCTGATCTCAACTATCCCGACATATAAATGAAAACAAAAGCTTACGGGCATAAAAGAGTTTCTTTTGCGGTATGCATAGGTCTATAATAAAGATTCCAACCGGTATCATCGTGGCATTTGAAATAATACGCCGATAGCACAGGGCATTGCTATCTATAAAAGGAGGACGCGGCGGATAAACGCTCGTCAGTAGTACCGTGCACGTAATATCTGGAAAACGAAGCAGTTGAGGTAAGAGTCTCGCAGAATCGCTTGTCAGTCAAATCTTAAACGGCGCTACATTAACCATCGTTCTTTTATATAATCTAATAAGCTTCAGCAAATTTCAAAATTATTTGCTACGGACTTCTCATTTACTATTTCGAATTACACTTGCCAACAGCTTTTACAAAAAAAAAAAATTCGATATACTAAATAAATACTGAATAAATGAAACTCGTAAATCTCGGTAGGTTACAAAAGGAAAATTTATAATTCTCGTACATCATTTCTAGTATTTCATTTATAAATTCTTTTTATTACTTTATAAATTTTTGTTGTTCGAAAAGTAACTGTAGAACAAACTTTGTAGTAGGAATTTTAATAGAAATTTATAAATCACAAACAAAAGCAGATGCACGGTTAGTTATCAGGCGTTAGACGAATTTCTAATCTATTTTCGATCCTATCCAGGATGAATCCACATTCAATTATCTTGCTGAGCCTGGCGGCGGTAATATCGGCAGCAAATGAGCCGATAGCCATAGTCAAGCAGGAACAGGACATCAGCCCGGACGGTAGTTACTTTCTGAAATGGGAGAGCGCAAACGGGATTACCTTCGAGGAGCAGGGCGTCCAGAAGAATTCTGGCCAGAAAGACAAGGAGGCTGAGGAGGTACACGGCAAAGCGTCGTGGACCGCGCCCGACGGGCAGAAAATTAATCTCGGCTGGCAGGCAGACGAGAATGGAGCCGTTTTCCAAGGAGCGCATCTACCGACCCCGCCATCCCCGCCGGCAATTCCGCCTGCCATCCAGCGAGCCCTTGACTGGATAGCCGCTCACCCTTACCAGGGAGAGAAAAACAAAGTGTAATTGATGCAGTTCTTGCTACAGACATGTTGAAAATTCGTACTAGCATATGTTTAGCTTGACATTGAATGTAAAAAGACAAGTTCGTATAAAAATGTCATATGCCGAAGGAAAATGTGATTTAATTCCCGATTTCTCATCAACCACTCTTGTCGTAATAAAATTACATTGTTTTAAGTGTATTGTTTAAGTGTACCCCCGTAAAGTGCGATTAATTACTATAATTGTGATATCGCATTGTGTTTGAACAAATGCGATATTGACAGATATGTTTAGGAAGATAGACTTATGGTTAGTTACAAAATCATTAAAATTGATAATAGCTCTAATATATATATATACTACGAGATCGTTAAGACATAAATCAATTATATTGGAATATATCATGTTGTCATGTTTACTTCAGTATCGCAATTATCCCGGATAGATATAATTTAAACGATTCCATCAATCTGATTAACCACAGGCAGAGAGAGTTATTTGTTTAAAAGCAGAAAATTGTAATAAGAGAGTTAATAAAACTTTCAATATATTTATTTATATCTAGCAATATATATAATAAATATACAAGTTCATGAATGTGAATTTATTCACAGTTATTGACTTCGAATGTGTGCAAAAATAACTATTACAATATCATGAAAAAATTCTAATTCTATAATCGAGTATTTATTTTTAACTCATTGTCAGTGAAAGGATCTTTTAAATTAAGAATAAATTACTGCCTCTCAACAATGGCGACACTTTTTTAAACATTGGAAGAAGAGAAAAGCAAACATTTATTCTTTCGGGATGTACGGCCGCTTTCTTCGTCTACTTCGTTAAGGAATTGGCAAAAATATTTCGAGAGTGGCTACTTGACGTGAGACTAGCAAATTCACTTAAGTTGAATGTGGACAGACGACTAAGCGATAATAGAAAAATCGAGGTCAAAAATGGTCATTGCGGCGATGGAGGAAGACAAATTGTTACATAAGCGAATGATAGCGAGAGTTCTTGCTGCTGTCTACACCGTTTTCTTGAAATCTGAGATAATTCGGCGAGACAGTTCGAGCAACAGGGCAATTACGTTAATGGTAAAATGCGAATTGTGAACCGATTTTCTATTTGTTTTCACTTTCATTAAATACTTATACGTTCTTAACAATCTAATTAGTTTTTACATATACATTTGCAATAATTTGATGTTGTTATATGAAATTAAATTAATAATTAATTTAAGAAGAAATTTGAAAAATGCTCTAAGAAATATCTCTAGTTTAATATAAAATTATTTAATAAATACAAATAAACACACACACAATATAAACAGTTTACACTGTATTATGCATATATGTTATCATACAACATTTATGCATTAATTGGCGTTCCGCACTGTTACTCGTCCAAATAAATATGCAAATATTAGTAGATTAATTACTCTCCTTTTCCAACCTTTCTGTTTTTCTGTTCTCTTTTCTCTCTTTTGTTCCTCTGCTTTCTTTGCAGTTAAAATGATTATAGTTGTCAAAGTGAACACACGCGTAAACAAACACGGATTGCTCATTCTGCGGAAATATTCACGTACACCAATTATAATGTTAAATTGTTTACAGAGGCGCGCGTATATATGTATATATATATATATGTTTCGCCCGTGCGCCACCGCGTTTAATTTGATAATTAATACCAAGCGGTCGCTTCATAATTCAGTTATAAATTCCGCGAATCATGTTTCTTGATTGCGGCAGCAATTTCGATTCGACGGCACGATCATAATCGGTATTTGTTGAATCGTGAGTGCAAATAAGACTGCGATAGATGGAATTAATCGAGGCCGGATAATCGAATTTATGGTACTATTAATAAACATTATGAGTCGCCGGCGATATCACGCCGATGTATCGCCGATATACGCATTCTAATGCGAATTCAGATTAATATTTTGACTAATGCGAAATTGTTATAATATTTATGAATTATAGAGGTACTGGCTGGCGCGCCAGCAGTTACGTTTCATGCTACATAAGTATACTACGTGACGTATATACCGGAAGAGACACGTTTTGAGGCACACTTTCTCTAACCGCGGATAATAAAGCTTCGTGCTGTAAGAAGAATGCTGACAGAATAATAAGTCAACAATTAAATAATTTTCTTCAAGCAATTTAACGTAAAACAATTTTAACATAAGACTTTGTGTAAGATTTATCTCTTTTTGATTATACGATATATTATTCTTTTACTACAAAAGTAACACAAAAAATTTGATTTTTGCATTATTATCATAAATAAAATAAATAAAAAGTACTTTATCAATCATCAAAAGTAAACTAATTTAATTTCACAACCAATCTAAATTATATTAGCTTATACCATTCTTAAGGCTTTCATAAAAAGATCATAAAATACGTATCTTCTATAAGAATGATACATTTTGAGTTGTGCCGTTTTTTGAAATAAAAAAAAGAGTTTTCTATAAAGAACATTTAAGAGTTGAGATAGTTTTGGTAATCAAAATTTAAAGAAGAAATTATCTTAAATTTAATCATTTTAACTAATCAAGATAAATACAAATTATTGGTGATATTTCGAGTTATGTCGTTCCAAATTTTTTTATAATTTTGTAGGATAATCAAAATAATCACAACTTAAAAAGATTGAAAACAGTTTTCTCTTTTTATGAAAAATTCAATTTTTTTGAAGTAAGAGAACGATATTGTTACCTGAGATCGAAGATTTGCGAGTAAGAATTATAGAAACTTTTTATCAAATGTTGAGCGATATAAAACTTCTATCAACTAATTCTTAGTCAAAAGGAACTACACTTTTGGGAAAAATAATTTGAAGCTTGTATACAATTTGTTTTCTTCTCTCTCTCTACGGGAATAAACTTTGAAAGATTTAACCTCGCGCGAGCTTGCACCGAGAAGATTTATATAAGTTGCTGTTACGTGATGCTATAACAAATTTAGAACACGACTCACGTCCTGCTAAACGGCAATATATGACGAATATCGCGGCGCCTGAGGTGAAAGTTCAACGAGAACGCCGCGAGGTATAATTAGTTCCGGTTTCTCCACCCTCGCGAAGCTGTCGGATGTCAACGTCAATGTGTCGAATCGGACCTCTAGGTCGACCTTTTTGAAAGTCCCCGGATAGATGACTAGCTCGCGAAAACGACATCGCACGAAGATTATCCACGATATCATCATGACATATTAATTCTCAATATCAGGGAAGCACGATGTATATCGCTGTTTGGTCATTAGAAGAGATGAAAGTGATCGAGAAAAGAAACGCGTTAGCACTGATTCGTATCTCCCATGTCTTGAACGTGACGTGAAGTGACAGCCTTTGGAGATTCGATTGCTCTGTACATTGTTCCTTTTTAGATAACGGATCTCTTTGTGTGGCTGAAGGTTTGAGTGTCAGTAATAACGTCACTCGTACAAGATGAAAAGAGTCAAGAGAAGTACGTGTCAGAGCTAATTTATATTTGTCATGTCACCGGCGTGAAGTGACGGCCCGTTCAGATCACCGGGAAAGGAACATTTTTATTAACTCCCCGATTACCACAGAGAGATCGCAAGATTTATCCGAGCGCATATCATTATAAAGAGATATTGAAAAATACAGTATAGACTGCTGTCACGAAATCGTCAAGATAAATTATAACGCTGTATGCATTTATATAAATTGAGATTTATCTAACCCTGCTGCAACAGTTATTTTATCCGAGCTTGATCGTCGCGAGTTTATATAAGGATTAAATTTAATTAGATTGTTACCCAGTGCCATGAATACGTGGATCTTTATTATAACGCGCGAGTGGTTAAGTAAACAAGGCTCATCGAGACGTCTAGACTCTCGTTGCACCAAACGCAATCAAAGTTACCGACGGTCCCCATATGACGCACGTTACATAAGGCGCATGTCTTTGTCCACTCTACGCGATTGATTAATGATAGCGAGCAAGGTCTGCTGTAATAAAGACGCGCGCGGCAGCTGTGTTTACAGCGATGTAATATTTTACAGTAATAGTCGCGCGACTTTCTATCGTAAATCAGTCTGACGTAATTGCGACGGCCGGCGTCTATTATATCCATGATGCTCGAATACAGGATTTACTTTAAGTTCATCTTTAATCGCGCGATACATCGTACATTCCGGAAACAGCAGATTCGATGGCAGATGCGAGCACGTTGAAAAGCATCTTCGATCAAGAATTAATCCAATCAAGGATTAATCCAATCAAGGATTAATTTTGTTACGCGTATGTTAGGGAAATGAATTAATTCTTGATTTGCAGAATGGAGATGTAGAAAGAGGGAGAGAGAGAGAGAGAGAGAGAGAGAGAGAGAGAGAGAGAGAGAAAGATGAATAAATATGCGCCACCACTAACCGCAAATTTGTCCCGCATCCTTCCTGTAACGCGAATCTGGAGCAGAATTTCGCGTACATTTTCGCGTGTTTCGTCGAGGATATCAGGCTTATTAATAGCAACGTTTCTCCTAAAATGCAACGTTTATTCTTAATGCACCGTGACATAACTACAAGTCAGTTACAAAATCGTGGTACATATGTCTCTTTGAATATATATTTTAATACAATACAATATATTTAAAATACGCATGTGTATAATATCGTGTACAATAAATATTTACAACAATTTGAACCAGAGTAGTCCGTATGTTCATTTCGAGGGCGAGGACGACAACGCGGGGCGGCGGCAACACTCGTTGTTCGGCGTCACCGTAGGTTCGTGTATCGTGGATCGTCTTCCATATTCTCGTGGCGGAATAATTACTCATGGAGGTGAGATCACATGCTGGACGGCGGCGCTAGTCGCTGTTTTACACCTGATTCTCATCTTCCTTAGACGGATGAGCCGCGTTCCACTCGAGAGCCTTCAGTATTAGCGGCGGGATTTCCGGCGTGGTGGGTAGATGAGCACCCACCGGTTGAAAACCGTTCTTATCGGCCACGTACGTTAAAGAGATCGCCTGGCCGTCGTCGCTCGAGTAGCTAAAGCCGCCCTCTGCCTTCATCGCCTCGTTGTCGGTGCCGACTTCCTCCAGGTGACCTTCCTCATTGGCTTTGATACCGTTACCGGTTTCATAACTCCACTTGTACGACCCATCCGGGTTAGGACCTTCCTGATTTTGGCTGACGATTGGTATCGGTTCGTCGGCAGGCGCTGCCGCGGTGCAGGCTACCACTGCGATCAAGATTACCTGATAAAAGGAAAAAGTATTAATAAATAATCAATAATATAGAAATAAAACTATAAAAGTTGGTTATTGATACGAAAATTTTTACAATATAATTTTATTATGCAATTAGGTTTGGGGAGAGCGCTATTTGTGTCAGTCTATCTTCATTGTTCATTAGACGTAAAGGATAAAATATAGCTATAATAGGACACAAATAGCTATAATAGCGATTCCTCGAACACACCCTAAGCACCATGATACAGAAAAATTTACACAGTGAGGAAATCAGCATGGATTTGCTTACATTGTTGCCTTATAGTGATTGGTTTACGTGATGAATTAGTGATTGCCTCTGCTGTGATTGATCAATTCTCTTACTGTTCACGTTTTACTGATTAAGGATCGGTTGTTCCATCTTTGGATAAACTACGTGATAATTTACGTAATAGATAAACAAAAAAGTACAAAAGTAAAAGAATAAAAGGATAAGAAGATAAGAGAGTGAGTTAAAGTTTATCGAAAAGTAGAATAACCTACCCGAAGTATCTTTTTGTGCTGTAATCCTCAAAATATATTTCTCTCTATATAAACGGACGTTTCGAATTCGCGTGAGCTATCTTCAGAGTAAATTAATTGACGAAAATCGATTGTCTTATCCTACGTTTATAGTTCCATAGAAGTGAGTTCCAATTACATTATTCAAAAGTTCAAACTTAGGTAAATTTATTATGGAATAAAAATAAAAACTTAGGTAGATATTATTATTATTGGAAAACATTCGATTGTTAAAGAATAAGTGTGAAACTCATCAACAGAATAAATGTCATAAATGTAAAAAAAAATATAGAAGTAAAAATTACTATTGTATCCGTTAATTGATAAAAATTTCTCGATATAAAAATTAAATTATGTAAGTCAAAAAGTATTAATTGGGCGGAAATAAATACGTGTTTAATGCGGGAAAAATAATTCATGGATGATCGAGCTGTTCGCGATGATACATTTATTGTAGGAATGAATTTTAGTTGGAGAGTTACGTTTGATGTTAAATTTTTAATACAGAGAAATATGCATTTAATTGTAAATTCAAATATTAAAGTCTAATTAATGTAATGTAATTATCCTGCTGACAGTGTAATATGGTATTGCAGTACTCTTGAACAAAATTAATTGCTTTTGTAAAATTATGAAGACTGATGAGATTAGTATTTATTTAATAGTCATTATTATATCGTTAAAAACGCTCACTATCAATTTATCACTCGGAAATGCTGCGGTGACAGATTTACTGTCACGATTATCTTAATTAATCTTTTTTTCCTTAAATCATGTTTCATCCGCATGTTAACCTCCTATATTTAGTAACTTTCACATCTCTTAGGATACACATGTTTTAACAGCTAAATACAAATTGTGAATACACGATTCTAATATTGATTTATTGAAATCGCTTGAATGTGACATTATGTTACGAAATTCCACGGTATCGATCGTTGCATCAAAGTCGAGATTATCGGGAAAAGATCTAATACAAACACTAAGATGAAAGTAATATTCATTCTTAGAGATTAAAGATATAACAATTAATTCCGAAGATTGACTTATCAAGTAGGATCTCGATTAAAGTGATGATTACGTGAATGAGAATTCAACCCGCGGCGAATAATTTAATACCGATATTTTATTTATATATTAATATTTTATATTTTATACCGGTATTTTACGATAAAGTTACGGTATTCAATAACAACGCTGGATCACGATACAGAGAACTAAACAGCCTTAGTTAATCGCCACCGGTTATGTTTGCCGGTACGTAAACATCGTATGAACATTAGCCTTCTCGTTTAGCTTTCCTGCTTGAGACTCACGTTGTTGCACAAGTGTTTATGCGTACGTACTAATAAACTATCGCTATTTAGATATTTTCGAGGACGCAATTTGCGCGACGTGGTAAAAATGAAATAATTAAGAGTAATTAATTATAAGAACAATATGTCTGCAATCTCCAATATAATCATATTAATATATAGTATAACATATTAATATCAAAATATTTGTATTATCGAAATATTAAAGTTATTGAATTCTGCCTTTGTTTATTATACTACTGATTTAACTTTAACAACAACATTTGAAATTGCTAGGTCGGTCATGTTGCGACAGAGAAAGCTTTGCTTTGAACCAATGGAAACGGACTCCGCAGTAGTGATACCGTTTTGAGTCAGACACGACGGGGATCGCGGTAGTATCAGCGTTATTAGGTCAGACGCTGCACTTTGAATAACCTTCACAATGCTGACGATTCGTGTTATTATTATATAACTCTACAATTTTCTGAATAATTATTTGACACTACAAATAAAACATTATCTTGAATTACAATGTACAAAAAATTCTATAATAGATTATTATTGAGAACATCAATATTGTCCCAAAATTATTCAGTAAAACTGAATTGAATTCAATATGTTGATTATGTAGAAACTGTTGCACTAAATAAATTATACTGAATACGCTGCTTGTCGAAAACGGAAATGAACAGATATACACTATGATTTATGGAAATGTTGTTATGCTTAGCAACTCTTCGATTTTACGTGATTAATATTCATTCAGTCGAAACGCTATTTACACTAGAATTATCGATGATAAAGGTATATCTATTTCTACTATTATTAATAACATATAACATATTTTTTAAAAAAAAGGATAAAAAAAGGAAAATATGTTCAATTGATTTGTAATTTTAATTTATAAAACTTCTGTTTTAACTAGAATTATTAAAGCCAACATTGAAACTACTAAGAGAGTAGTTCTAGCGTTGGTTTTAGTAATTCTAGTTAAAATAGTTTTACAAATTTTAATAAAAAAGTAATTCTAGTATTGGCTTTAGTAGTTCTAGTTCAAACAAAAGACAGTTCTAGTACATGAAAGTAATTAAAGAATAAATATTGCTATCTCACACGTTAAGATAAAATTAATCCATGACTCAATATTTTCTAAAATAAAACTATCTTAGTTCGCAGTTAAAACATGTTGTATTATCCGTTATACGTATTGCTATTATATTGCTATTAAACATATACATTATTTAACGTACATTATTTTACACGTAAACGCGGTAGATTTTGAGTGTATCCCGACAGTGTCGATCGATATCCTTACACCAACTATCCTCCGGGACACGCTACTTACCCTCCGATCCCGGCTCGCCCCACGTTTCTACCCACCGACATCCGAGTCCCCGGAGTCCTCGGAGTTTCCGGACTCGCTCTATACCGGATATAATCGAGAAGTGTCACTTACAACAACGTAACTCACAGAATGTCCCGATACGCGCACAGGAATCCCACCGCAGAGACCGGAAATGCACGTCAGATTCACACGACCCGGCTACGATTACCCGCGAATTGTCTCATGGCGGAAGTTGCCCTCCGGCATTCTTGCTTCCCAATCTCTCTTTCCCCCCCCCCTCCAGCCCTGAGCTTTTTTTTTCTCTTAATTAAACGCTTACCAATGACGTGTACATGCTGCGGCAGTAATCGCTGATGGGCAAGTGTTTATCAAGCCCCGCAGCGCTCGTCGTATATATACCCCTGGAGGCATCACCAACACCACCGACGGTCCAATGCACCGATAGCCACTACATTACGATAGTACGTAGAATACACAGAGGGGCCGTACAGAGGGACAGACAGGGGGGTTTACACGGATCCACGATTTAACACAGCATCGTTACGTATGTGAATGCGTGTGTGTAAGTGTCGCTGCCGCAGCGTCGGTGAGCTGAGAAACAACACACTCCACATAGCATCGAAGAGAGACCATCTTCCCTGAGATCACCATGTCACACTGCGCTAAATGTCATCGGGTTCCCCGTTAAAGGATGCTTACTCAATTGTCGCAATTCTTTCTTTAACGACGATCTGCGCGGGGATCCGTTTTCCTTTTCCATTAGTCGGCCGGAAACTCGGACTCGGTGAGTTTGCGGTCAGTTGTGGTATTCTCTTCGACAGACTCATCGGCACGTCGGCATTCAAGTATTATACGAATATGTATTCCCCATCGTTTTGAATTTATGCGAATTTTTTATTGTTGTTTTAAGAAGACAAAACGATATACGCGTAACACTGTTATATAATTTCTCTCGTTGCTTCTTTCGTGCTTGGGCTCCTCCTGTTTTCTCTTACGACAAGGTAAGACTCTCTTATGGCCAGTTCAAGGAAATTGCCGTTCGGTAATGCTTCTGGAAAGCACGAAGCAGAAATCTGGAAAGTCTGGTAAATAGAAATAACTTTTCTGTTAGTGGCGTCTACCATATTTTCAATCATTCGTATGTATTTGAGTACCGTCAGATTAAAAGATCGAGAGCGAGTGCTCGAGAGACTGTTTCGCCGTGTCGCTGTCGCGTAGATTTATGTTGTGGATTTTTGTAAAAAGTTGTACCCTCTTCATAAAACAACGCATGTATGTGACACATATGGGAACAGCTTAAACTCGTATCTTCTATCGGATTTATTAATCAGACACCGCCCATCGCTTTGGCATTTTCCTAGCAGTAGTTTCACGGACACGGTAAAATTCAATTCTTCTTCCATTTATTTTCCACTTTTTTCCCAATCTTACCGCTTCATCGCTCACGCAAATGTTACGTAATATTAATCGTCAGTGCTAACGCGCGTTTCTAATCAACAAATCGCGCCATTAAACAATCAGTTGGTCAAATGGCTATTTACCTCGAATTTTTTTCTAATTGCAAAATCTAAATCACGATCTGACGTAAAATCAAACTCAATATCCCCTGCAGTCCCTAGCCTGTGAATCGACTGACAAACGCACGACACGCGCAGTCGAATTGTCCACTCTCTAATCAATCGGAAACGGCCTGACAATCTCTCATTATCGACCGATAATTATGTGAAGCGCTGCGCTATATCGCATTTACCTCGTCACGGCTGAACTTTCCGTATGCTGTGAGAATAACGAGCTCGCGTTAAGCGTTTAATCGAGGCGATTGTAATCGAGGGGTTTCGTAAAAAAAAAAAAAAAAAAAAAAAAATAAATAAATAAATAAATAAATAAAGGAAAGGACGTGACGGCTTCGGTTCTTGGCGTAACGTAATTGTGAGAGAAACAACAGCACGCCAAACTTTCTCGTTTGAAATGGGTTACGCGCGATTCTGAGAACATTTTCTCGCACGCGCGATAGTGTACGTTTACAAAGTAAAAAGGTATTTTTTATTTTAAACTCAGAGCCGCGTAGTAATATTGGGTCTTTTTTATCTTACGACATTATTATGTAATATAAATATGCGCGATAGTACATGATGGTGTATTATATAGCTGATACAAAGCGATGCATGTGCCGGAAGATGCGGAATTATGCATGCACCTAACATGCGTATCTAATTAATAATCAATGCCATTCCATTGGGATGTTTGAGATTGTCAGTAAATATCGCCGATCAGATATGTTAATGTCTCCGCACAAGATAGAAGGGGTTATATTTGTCTGGGAAATTCCGCATTCGTTGGAAGTACGTAGTTGAAAATACGATTAATACCGCTTACCCAGATTCGTATATCTCACCGTAATAGAGTTTTATCGACAGCATATAGATAACCCAGTAAAAAAGGTTTATATACTCCAGTATAAATATACATAATTATATATAAAATATGCTCATACATTTTTTTTCTTGTATAATTTCCATTCGTATACAAGAAACATAATAAGAAAAATTGAAAAATAATTAGAAGGATAAACTTTGTATTGTTTTTTTTTTTTATAAAAAAGAAAAGGTTTGTGGAAATGATAAAAAATTGCTTATATATAATTATATATAATAAAATTATGTATGTAATTATACATAGAATATTGTATAATGTGTTCGTTTTAATATTTTGTGTAGAAAAATAATACAAAAGTCATTTTTCCTTTCCAATTGTTCTTATTATTTTTTTATATATAGAGTTATATGAGAAAGAAAACATATATATGAGCACATTTTGTATACAATTATATTTATTTATATTTAATTATAAACTTTTTTACAATATTGTGTAATTAATTAATTTCATTACGTAATATAGTTAAATCAGACTGCGCCTTTACGAATATAAAATAGTCCATTTTTACATTGTTATTTAATTATTTATATTATTTCAAATTTTATATTAGGTAACGTTTATTTTTTGTAAGCGTTTTGAAAAATTGTGACAGTGTTACAAATAACTATCAGGTGTTTTTAGGTGTTAATAAAAAGTCAAACGCCGCGCTAGATTATTATCATGATAGTTAGAGTGTTAAGATACAGAAAAACGATATGGGATAATACTTGTACATACAATGAAAATATTAATTATAAATTATCAAGATCTTCCGTCAAATCGAAACATGAAAATATCGAATCATGGAATTAATTAAGATTAATTACGTTAATTAGTAGTAATTTAGCTCCGTCATAATTCCTCTCTTTCGTTCTTCTTTGAGGAAACTTTGGAGAAGGCCGTATATTTTCCTACGTGCGATTATTGATCGTGGACATTACCGGCGAGGTACATTCGATATAACATTAGACAGGATCCGACGGGGGAACAGTGAATTATGCCTCGATAGGCATTAGTTTTCTTCTTTTACGGGAAATGTAAGGGGCACGTAGCACGACAATAAATTCTCGTGTGTCTCTAGGAATGCCAGCTGCTCGCTGCTGCGCAGCGCCATGTACCTGCGTGATTCACAAAGTCACGTCATCGATATATCCGAACAATTTTCTCGCGAGATCGCATTTACATTTTGCACTCACGAGTCGTAATAGAACGCAAAAAAAGCCTAGGGGGTTGGTTTAAAATAATCCGTTAATCGGAACTAGGAAGGGAACGCGAAGAGAAGAGAACTAGGAAGGTGAACATCTCTCTTGAAAGTCGAGGACGCTCAATATGATAAATGCTAAAATACGTCTCACAATTGCTCATTGAGTATATTTTAGCGCACCGTGGATTATAACGAAACGTCAACTCCGTGCAATTACAGTAATTTATAGCGCAATAATTTTGCAGTGAGATAATATTTATGTTATATTATATAAAAACAAGAACTCTGTCCAATATCTATACATCATTTATTTTGTGGTCTGATTTACATTTTAAGAAAAATTTACCGTAAAAATTGATTTTTATATTTATTTAAAAAAAAATTACAAGTTCTATACTTTTTATTTATAATTAATGTTAATTATATAATAAAGTTCTTGAAAAGATATCATTAAAAATTAAATAAAGTATGAAATACTTCGCGCAACGCGAATATTTTTAAATCTTCGATAAAAATCTAAATAGATAATAAATATTTTAAAAATCTTAAGAATCTTTTCAAAAATTTTCTCTAAAAAACTTTTGTTAAAAAAACACGTCGACTTTTTCAACTTTTGTAGGTCACTATCGCGCGAACACGGTCTAAACTCGTGAAGAGACCTTCTGGGAACATGGGTTTTGGACAAAGAACATTAATTGAATGCAAGGGAATGAACGATCACTATCTGGTCAATCGCGAGACGATTGTCCGGTAAATATAGAGGAAAGTTTACGCGATATGTTTGAAGTTTTAATTAGCCATATTACGTAACGCGATGCGTAGATATTCAAAAGATATATGAATAAATATCAGCTGTGAAAGCGGCTAACATTCTATGTTCTTATCTCGTGATTTACACTGCTAGATATCAAAACAGCAATGTAACCCGATCCTTTGAATTAAATAATATTCTATTTCTTTTTACCTCATGTTTGTCAAAATATAAATGAAAACATTTCTGTATTTAGTTTCAAAGTAAATAACGTTCATGTCAATGTATGTACTTAGTAGGTATAAATAACAAATTTTTGAATCAAATTTAGTATACTTTCTTGAGTTAAATCGTTTGACTGTATTCTTTAAGTTAAATTATGACATATTGAATAAAAACAATGGCAACTTAAAATAATAGAAATAATAAAAAATCATTTAAACTGAATATAATTTGATATTTTAAATTTAACAGTGTAAGAACACATCTCTAAAAAAAGGTCTCTCAAGGAGATCAGCCGTGATCATTACGTGAGATTTAATGCAATCGAAATTCCTCTTCGTCGTACACACCGCGCTATACACCGTGGATCATTAATTTCCCACATCACCAGGTAACATTTTCGCGGTTCTATCTGATCATTTGTTAACACGACGAGTCTCTCGAGGCGGATATCACCTGCGCTCTGGGTGTCACGTCGCTTTGCAAAAATTAGAGAGATGTTTCACGAAGTTTTATTGCACGTTCTTCTTGCCAGATTCAGGTCTATTATAAAAACAGTGAACACATGTAGAACCAACTTCACGCGCGCGAAGTGTATTATACATTCATACATTGATGATTTATTTAAGTCCAATTTCTTCAGGAGATTCTCCTGGATAAAGTTATCCGCAACTTATTCTGGAAATGAAGAAATTGGGTATTAGATGATAAACTATCAGCTCTCTTTATATTTAGTAAAATGTACTTGCAATTTAAATTCGCAGCTTCATTTTGCATTTTTATACGCGTACCTTGTAAGATGTCTCGTTACTCATTGCACACACGTACAACGCGAGATAAGAGAGGGAGGGGGAGGAGGTAGCTTAAGGGCTACAATCGATAAAACCTGCTACAGCTCCGGGCTACGCATCTCTCGCTGACCAACATCGCGGACGATGCACCTCGATGCACCTCATTTTTATTCACTTGACAGATCGAACACCGTCCTGATACGGGAGTATCGCCACGCCGCCTACTTTTCTTTCTACCTTGCTTTCTATCTTGCCGTATTTATGGTACGATTGCCGTGTCTTCTCGCTGTTGCATACGACTATTGCGACGGAAAAGTTGTGGACTGTTTCGCCTTATTTTAGGAGGTATTTATAATCGCCGTATCACATTCCTGATTTTCGCGCATTTCTGCGATGCCATAATCGGCCGTATCTTAAAGATTGATATCTGGGCTCATATTATTCTTGAAAATTATGGCATACGAAAATGTAAAAATATTATACTATATTTTACGTATATTATAGATTTTCCTATAAGTATTTTCGTATGCGATATTTTTTAAGAATGAGGCTGGTTCTCCGCGAAATATTAGGTATATTTTTTGTCGCTGCACTGAATTGCAGTAAAACTTTTTAAAACTTTTACTTTCGTTGAACTTCAAATATGCAGATATCTGTTTTATTTTACATACAAATGTATTAGTTTAGCCATAAAGAACCTCTGAATTTGCAACTTATAAGGCTCGTCGTTCCAGATAACACCCTCGCGTGAACGCAGGTCAATTTGAGTATTCCTTTATATCTTTCATGCACACAAACAAATAGATCGAATACATCGAAATTCTATCGTTTTATTTTATTTAAATAATAGATTAACCCCTTCAGATCTGATTTTATTAGAACCATTACACATTAAATTTTTTTTAAATTCATTTCAAAAACATTTAATAAGTAATTCATATTAAACAATAAATTTTTTCCAAAATTTTGATTATTTTGTCAACATACATACGTTATGTACTCTGATCTCAAATGATGTCAATGGAATCAAATAATTTTAATGAATAACGTCTTTAAATTTGATGTACATTACAATGTACACTGCAGGGTCTGAAGGGGTTAAGAGAAATAATCCTATTTTCGGTCAAAGCGGATCTTAGTGCTTAAATATTTAATGTAAATTTATATGCATATCCCGTTCTACAAACCGCGCGTTGAATAATGGAGAATTAATAAATTGGATATTTTCTAAAATTCTTTAATTTGTCCCGAGGTAAAGAAAATTCTATGAATTATGTAAATTTGGTATTTTTAATACTTGGAATTGAAGATTATATTTGATTCAAGAGTTCTCAAGAAGATAATATCATCTTTGTTGCAAAAAGAGATAATAGGAAGAAGAGAAAGTTTTAACGAAAGAAATATGACCAAGAAGCATTACTTTTATTAGTCTTAAATTTATTCACACTTTATTGGATTACTTAATACAGTACGACTTCTATCTCTTTGTGACATTGAAATTTTTCCGTAATCGCACGTTGATATCAAAAGTTACAGAATCGAAGTGATTGTTATAACAACAGCACTCTCACCGAATATTTTAATTGGTGATTAAGAGGAGTTCGAGTCGCACGCGTGTCTCGTTACTACGTGTAACACTTTTTCTCCTCGTTTTTGGTCGACAGTCTCTGATAAAAAATTGCCTGAGGATGTACCAAATTAAGCGTTGAACATTTTTTTCAATATTTCATGAAGCACACTTTAACCGAATATAATTTGCATCTTGACCGAACATTTTCTCGGACCGTATTTAATTTTATCACCTAATTGATTGTATTTCAGCAACTTACGACATTAATATTTATGAATTAAGAAAGAACGCTGTCCATTTAATTAAGAATTTTGATAATTTCTAAATATTTTATTGAAATATCATTATTATATTTATTTTTTTAGGTATTTATAAAAAAAATTTGTAATGTATTTTTTGTAAAATACATTACAAAATATATAAAAAGTAATAAACAATAAATTAAAATATATCTTAATTATAATAATTTTCACTGTATTGAAAATTTTGTTTTTAAAGACACACTTCTTATAAAAATTTTCTAAACTTGCCATTGGAGTACTATAAATAACGTTAAGATGTTAAGTAATATTATACGCTTTCATATACTCGCGTCAATCATTGAGCACGCAATAATATACTCCGTATGCTAAACTTGCGTAAGGATTTCACTAAATGATGCCTGAAATATCAAAATCTCGGCTATATGTGTGTACATCCGAAAGGTTATGTGTACACGCGTATAAATAGATAATACTTCAGCATACGACGACGGTCACTGATGCAATCGTCCGAGCATTATCTTGTCTCTTGAGAGAACATAGATACAGGAACGTATAGAATGATCAAATATAATTGCATCACTATCGGCCATTTTACGCTCTTACCGCGCGCGCGCGTATGTATATATATATATATATATATATATATATATATATACACATATATATATATACCTAATCGATGAGAATTACAATCGCGTAGATGTTTTCCACAATCTTTTTGAACAATATAATTAAATTGGCATTAACTACTTTTTTCCAACCAATTAGGAAGCTTAAATCCTCATCGCAAGCAATCTGCGTTCTCGCAATCGGGATTTACAAAGCGATTTACGGGTTCCAAGACGTTCCAGCTGTGTGAATCTGCAAGGCTAATTTTAAACGTTTTCTTTTTTTTTTTCTGTTTATACAAAACGAGTCATTTTAAAGAAGTAGCATACAATGATATATTGAAAAGTTATAAAGACTATTTTACGTTTAATTTGCTTTGCGACCGCAGGTTTGTCTTGTGATTCCGTTTTATTAATCGAGTATTCGCCTGTCGATTTCCGGCGTCGCGTTTCTCGCACGAACAAGCCCAATGGGTACACGAAATGAACAACGGCGCACGAAGTTATTGATCATTAGTCGAAATGTCAGCGATAAACGCAGGCACTTCGGCACCAGGTACTTAGTTTCTTCTGCATCGATGTAAACGGATAATTTGTATTGCAGTTAAACGAATGTCGCTCGCACGCTGGAAGAGAAAAGTTTATATTATAGATTGTTCGAAAATCTCGGTTTTAATTTTAACGGCGTTAGCAATTTGGATATTAATTTGTTTTAGATTTAACAGTTTTAAGATTATTTAGACATCTAGATATTTATAATATTTAGATACTTTTTTTAAATGTAACTATACATAATTTTTATAATATTCACATTAATAGTAAAAGGCATAGAAGTGGCAATTATAAAAGTAACAACCATACTAGTTTTATATGTAGAGTTAATGATAAACAAAAATATTAGACATCTTATTATAACTATTATTTAAAATTTTAATTTAAAAATTGATTTGTGGCATTTGCTGTAAATGATGTAAATTATTCTTTGTTTCAAGCTTATGTATAATGTCAATGATTAATAGAAAACAATGTAGGTAAAAAAATGTTAACTCAGTTATCGAAACTGTATAATAATTTTTTCAATGTACGTTAAAACTACATTCTAAAACGACCTTTTTGAGGAAGTTTGCTTGATATAATATAATATATATTATGTATACTACATATTTCAAGCAAAACTTTCCTCGGAGAGGACATTTTGAAATGTAGCCTAATTCTACATAAAACTTGCATAGTTGTCATTTACATATATAATTACTATCACAATGTTTTTTAATAAGTATATAAATTATTTAAAAAATTACTTAAAAAATTATTTATATAATAAATGTTACAATTACAGCCAACATCGATTGTATCTGGACAAGGGTCAAACAGTCTGTGTTTACTCACTAAATGTGTACGATACGAGAGTGGGCGATGGGGGGAGTTTCATGTTCCGTTTTATCCATTCGAAACCGATCGGTTATGTACGCGACTTCTTGTACATACGTTTGCCTTGTCCATTCACGCAGTCGTACGACTCCATATAGTCGCACACTGCGCCTGTTCTCTCCTCGCTCTTCATTCTGCCAATTTCTGTCTTTCTCCCTTTCTCGCGAATGTCTTTCGCAGCCGACTTCCATTCAAGCGCGCATTCCTCGGGACAGAGGAGCTGATAGGCGCATCCGCGTGCAACCTTTCCTTTTCGACGCGGCCTTAGGAACAGCCGGCGTGAAGACGTGCCTCTGTATTGCGACAACTATCCAACATCGTACTTATAAGGCCGCAGCTTAGCAATGCGCGTCTCTACCAGATGATATTTCGACTCGTGTCGAGTCTCTCGTGCGATGCATTGCCGCGTATCTCTTCTTCGTTCGAGCGAATCCTTCACCCTTTGTCCATCGCTATCTAGGTCTGTTGACGCAGACGGCAGCTTTTGTTTCTACAATTTGTTTTCTATGTACAATAATACATAATATTATAATACGCGATCCCCAAGTCAATGAATTTAAATGCTAAATAAATGTTTACCGTATCTATAAAATAAAAGATGACGTGAAGATTTATCAAATTGTTTTTTTTAAATTGCTCTTTTAATCGATTGCTTAAATATCTTTTTAAAGTTGATGCCAAAGTCGATTTAATAGATATCGTCTATTAGACGAAATTTAGATTTTATAATAACAATCTACGATATTATATAAATTTCTAATAATTTTTTAATTTTTTATATTCAGTAGATCTGTTAAATTTGAAAAAAAACCTATGTTTTTTGTCAATTTAACAAGAATCTCTAGAATTTTACGCAATAATTAATTTTCTCTCTTTCAATTTTTACAATTACAAAACGATGTTTTATTATTATTTAAATTAATAAGAAAAGGAATGCAAATATTACATTGTCTGACGTCGATCTAACTATTTTCATGGATAAGCTCCTACAGTTTTCTTCAGAGTTTGATTAATTTTTAATGAGTCTTTGGAAGTTAAGAAATTTTCATCAGTGGCAGTCAAAGTGTCTATATATTTTTAAATTTCTATTTTGAACACATCGAGATTATCGACAATTTATTAGTTTGATGTGCACACACATTTGCAAAATATATAAATAAGATAGTTAATAATGTTATATGTCGTTGTTATCGATTTTCGATTTTTATTACAATTCGTATATCTTTTTTATGCCGCGTTCCGATTTTCCGATTTAAATCTAGCTTTTTAAAATATCGCCAGTGACTGGCAAACTTAAACATAAAATACACGTTTATGTTAACCACTTCGTAAATACGCTCGTGGTTGTTACATCGTCATGAATGATTAATGAATTTTCCTACAACGTGGTATTTCTACCTTAACCCAAGATGAACCGATACTTGAAGATCTTGGCCGTTTTATTTTTTTTACCTGTAAACTAATGGCTGTTCGAAGCTACGGCTTAAAAATGTTGTTTCGATGATTCATCGCTTGGTTAACATATTTGCGTCGGCGATGATGCCTGCTAATTATGAAGTTAATGATAATACGTGCGCTCATTATTCCGTCATATCAAAATTGCAAATATAATTTGTTCAACATTTTTAATGTTCTCTTACCGAGAAAATTACATAACTTGTGAAAAACATTTTAGGTATACTATTAGACAGGTCATCATTAACATCTTTTTGAATTTTTAACCTAAATATTAATTTAACATAATATGATTATGTCATTTGAATGTTTTATGTTAAATTAATAGTTAACATTTTTTAGCGTTAAAATAACACAATTTAGGAATAAGTGAACAAATAAATAATGTAGTCTTAAAACGTATATTTAATTAAAATAAATGAATAAAAGATAAATGTGTGTGTTAATTTAAAATTCCAAGTATTAATTTTACTGATAAAATACGCTTTCACAATTTGTTTCTAAACTGTATCTGAGTATTACATTTTTTATGTTAATTTTTACATATAATGCTTTTGTTACTGTCTAACATATTCAAAATTGAATCGTTTAAGACACGTGTAAATTTGACAGAAATTTTTGTCGACTGTGTGGGACTTAGATTTTTCTACAACAAGATGTTATTCCTCGAAATATGAACAACTTCTTCACCAAAGCACAGGCATGTCCGGGATAGTCGTGGCGATTTGTGTCGAACAAGCTAAGCGCGTTGCCGAGGAAGAACGACTGTCTCGCTGATGCCAAGCCGATTGTTGATCGGGAATTTTAAATGTCGCGTAAGCGAATGCGGGAGGGAACAGCTGCGTTCTCGCGTTAATCAAGCACCTTAAAAGTCGGTCGCACGGCATCCCACCTCTCACGAATTGTCAAAGTAATTTTCGCAGCGTATCCGAGAGGAGCGTTCCGCTCTCGCGCGGGATGAAAGTAAAATTGAATTCGGCGCGAGTTACGTCTTCTCGCCTGCGGCCAGGCACTCTCTTAGGAGCGTTCATGGTGGGTACTTATATGTCAAGGTCGCTTTCCATATACACGTGCCTCATACTCCCGCTGTCGTCTTACATTTCGTTCGGAATAAGTTCGCATGCTTATTACTGAGAGATTTCCGATGTATTCGCGGAATATTTACGCCTGATGTAATCATCAGTCGATTTCGAATTCATATTCTGTCATCGAAATTAAATTTATTTATTTATTCACTTAAAAAAGAATAACCAGTATATGTGTTCTTCCCATATACTGGTTATTGCGGTAAATATTACCGTATACTTCAGTGGTTGAATTGATAAGACACTGAATGTAGGAGGTCCAAGTTTAATATGGCATATTTATCGCAATAAATTCTTTATAATATTTTAAGAAGCTCATTAGCATCAGTATTATTAAATTGTTTGTCAACATAATTTGTGACATTATTCCAACTTCAATTTAGGACTGTGTTTCAAGTTTCAAGACCGACAAATAATCGGCGAACAGTTTGCTCGAACTGGAAATTGTAACGTTCATGCAAAAATATTATTATACAACATCTGCTTTAACTGAATATTCTTCTTTGCTTATTTAAATTAAAACTATTAAAAATTAGCAACTTTGAAATATGTTGCAAATGTCTAATTGTGACATTATCTTTTTGGAATTTCTTTTTTAGACAAAAATTTGCAGTTTCTTGTTGTTTTCACGTTTGAATAATTCATGATCCATAGAGTCGTATAATCATGATCTATGATCTATGACATTATGTTGCAAGAGGGGCGCGTTGAGAATCATCTCGTCTAATTGCGTCGAAGCAAAACTCTAGCTGAAAAAAAATCTCATAGTTCTTTATGAGATGTATTATGTCCTCATGTTTATAATGTTTTCAGCGAAACACGTAACGACTGGAACGGAAAATTTATCAGCTGCATAAAACAACCAAAATGTCATTGCGATGAAGTAATTGCGTCAAAGTTCTCTTGATTACAGCCATAAATTAAAAGAAATTATTTTAAAAAAACTTTTTATCTACATTGGAAAAAATCTGACATAAATTGAAAATCTAATAGCTTTAACTATATATTGAAAAATAAACGAAACAAATTTCTTTTTAAATTATCAGTGAATGATTCACTCCTTGCTTTAAGTATATATTATTAGAATTTCTTGGTAATAATTTATTTAATAGGCGAACATAACTTTTTACTAAAAGAGTCGTCTGATGAATGTAAAAGTATAAACGCTCATTTAATAAATGGCAATATAAACAAACAAAAAATATAAAAATTATTTTCATATTTTATATTAAATATTTATTACGTATGAAAAGAAAAGCATAAATGATGATTTGAATTTATGATGTATTCTGATCACACAAATATTTATTAACTCAAAATAATATTTTCTGTACATTTAATTGTCGTCGATTTGATATTACTAGCATCTTGAGCTTGTAAAAGACTTATTGCGAAAAATATTACTTCAGCCAGGATTGGAAACTGGGACCTCGATCCTAGTTGTAACATCGACAATCAATTTAAAATTTGTGATTATTATTATTTTAGTCGATTGTGTTCAAGAGAGTCCGAAAGTAATCATAGATCTAAAATAAATGTAAGATAGACTGAAGAGAATTGGATCACAGGACGAATCGGATTAATGTAAATATTGAATTAGTTGACATTTGTGGTTAATTTTATTACTTTTTTGTCCCAGAAACAGCTTTAAAACAAAAAATAATAAAATTAACGAAAAATCTCGACTAACTGTCTCATGAAAATTTATTATATTGATCCAATTCTCCCTGTGATCCGATTCGCCTCAGTCGAAATGTTATTCCAACATCTTGCTTTAACGATAATTGGCGCTCCTCTTATTTATTGTGTTGATTTATTTATATAGTGGTCTTGTTCTAACTTATTATTGTTTAAAATATAATATTTGAACTCTCAGAATTCGCACCACAATGAACTAACGCTAGCATATTAATCAATGTTTATTTGACCACTGACACACTGTCTCTTGTTTTTGTAGACTGCGAGATTGTTTCTTCTATTCCTCTATACACAATTGTAGAATAGAATGGGACACACTTGTTCACAATTTTTAACCTTGATTAAATGTTTGCTTACTCTGTTTTGTTATGTATCTTATTTTTTCTTTGTTTCATTGTACAGGAACTAAATTAAAATATAGAACGTCAATATTTTTCTTTGATTAAAACATAGAAAGGATCAATACCCAAGATAAATGCATTTGGCAAGCAATTATTTTACGTTTTTTTTCTGCAAACAACAGTATTTATTGAAACTCTTGAGCGATACTGTAACTAGAAATTTTATAGGTTCAACCTAAAATACTAACAATTGAAATCCTTATACAGTTAAATCTATTAAACATTTTAACTGTACAATGTCGAGCAATCAATAACCAGAATTCTGTTTGGTTTTAAATATATTCTATAATATTTCATGTTTTATTAATATAATCAAAACATTTTTCTCAGTGTGTAATATAAATTGCAGAAGCTACAATTCTAAAATCCGCATTGCAAAGCTGAATTGTAAAATCAAGAATATTTGAGATAATTATAAGTGTTTTCGAAAACTCAGTAATTAGCAATAAAGCAACACGGTATATCAACGCCTTTACTTCGCTTATATTATTTTTCGTTCCTTAAGCGCGCGATCGTGACTTCGTGATCACGTTGACCGATATGAGAATCAATCGTCGAAAAATCTATAACTGGTATCTAAGAAGTTCGCAGGCCGACATCGTGATGAGGAAGACTTTCTCCTCGGCGGGGGCGCGTGCAATAAAGTGACCTGCATATCTAGAAGGAACCGATAGAGTAATCGAATGACCCGGTGGTCTAGTTATAGTTGCATAACCGCGTTGTAGCGACATCTTTAACGAGTATCGAAACTCTCTTGTTTGTTAAACAGACGTACACTGTTAAATTTATAATGTCAGATTATATTCAATTTGAATTATTTTTATTCATTTCTATAGGTCATCATTGCTCTTATTCAATATGTCGTTAATTCGACTAAACAATAGAGGTTAAAAATAAACAACGTCTCCATATTAATGTAATAGAAGTAACCGATTTAACTCAGGAGATATATCTGGCTCTTTTATTATTTTAGTTTATTATTTATTAAGTAAATAATTATTTTAATTTATTATTTATTAAGTAAATAATAAACTAAAATAATAAACTCTCTCTAAAGAGACAGATATATCTCCTGAGTTAAATCAGTTATTTCTATTGTTACATTAATATGAAGACGTTGTTTATTTTAAAACTAATTAACCAATTTAACTATAGAAATGGATTTATTTGCATTTGACACATATATATAAATTGAAAATGTTATTTATTTAAGGGATTGAGTTACTATTGCTGCTTTGACATCTAACAATGTAAAATACAATTAATCAAAGTAATTTTTTGATTATAAAATTATTTCTTATGTGACTGCTAGAAGAATAATAAACAAAAATGATAAATAAATATTCAGAAGACTTTCCTATGTCCTGAAAAAAATTCCCACGTCACAATGCTCCCACAATCTCGGAGTCTGCAACTCCAAGCGTCTGTTAATTTGTTTGTAGAAAATTAACTCGAAAATCCCGGTGAGACCTTTGAAACCATTCCGTCCGTGCAACGATTCGATCTCCAGGTCGTGTCAGTTGCAACGCAAGAAGAGGAACCCACGGGTGTAAGATCAGGATCAGATCAGATCCTTCGAGCGTGCAACCAGCTATTATATTCGCCGTCCACGGAGGCGGATCACAGATCCATGTAGAGATATTTCGCGCAAGGCGGTTTCGTACATTTAATGATGGTGCTCGACGATTAAAGAACGGACTTTTCGAAAATATAATATACGATATAATTGAAATAACGACATCTCCACACGAGCAATGATTGTTAAAGAACGATTATTATCTCGTTCTATTGTTTGTCATCATATTTTACATAAAAGGAAAAGATTAGATTCAGCGACAAAATTTAAAATTTGTAAATAATTTAAGTTTAAGTTTTAATTCCTTCGTGATTCTGGACTGACTATTTCATAGCAAAAGCCTTACTCGTTTCCGTGAAGCAATTACCTCGTGTCGGGGACCACCCATGATGGTTAATCACGACGGAATTTTTCATACAACTACAGGGTGTTTGAAGCATCGCTCGTGTCAGCGTATCTAGAACTGTCAATCGCAGTAATTTGGGGTTGTGATCTACGTGATGGCAGAACGTGAGAGATCTACGATGATCGAGCCGGCGATTAGATATTTCGAGGTGCATCCAATCGTTGCATCCGCTGATTGCGAGACTCGTATGCAGATTCCAGCGCGGATACTACGAGGTACAGGGCTTGTAGAGATGTAGGGAACTTCGATTGATCGGTATACACAAGGTAAGAGATATGAGGCAAGAATTAATAGGAATTTAACGAGATTCAAAACGACGAATGATTATTATAATGATGTTCTTGCAAATTAATAAATATTAATTACCGTAAGTTTCAGTTGTATTTTTATATACTCTAAATTTCGTAGAGTGAGATTTTACTTCACGAGATTTAAAGAGTATATAAAGCATACACGGAAAAAACGGTTTTGCTGAAATTATCTAAAAATTTGTAGCTAAAATACAGATCTGAAAATGTTTTTGTTGGACGTCATCAATATAATATTATGTAGAATGTTTTAACGTTATTGACAACGCTGCAAAATGTTTTGGCATAGCAATCAGTTTGTGCGTCCTACATAATTATTTTAATAAAATTAACCAAATAAAATTATTTTCAGATCTATATCTATTGTAGTAAAATTTTTAGATATTTCAACAAAATCATCCTTTCAGTGTAACGTTTAAGCTATGATTGCGTAGGCGTCTTCAATTACTGTTTAAAAATCAATGATTAATGAACAGTATAATGTGATGTAGATAAATAAAAATTAAAGAAACCGAATACATAAGAAATAGGAAAGAAAATATCATCTTTCCACCATCTTCTAAAACACACTCCAGAGTAGAGTGATTTACGGGAGAGAAAAGATGTGCCACTCCGAGATTGAAGAGGCTTGTCTTGCGCGAAAAATATTTTCAATTTAACATATGAGAGACAAAAAGAAATACGAGAGTTTCCTCGCAATTTTGTACTATTATCCACGGTATTCCTTGAAAGCTCAGCAACAAACCAGTGATTTAATCGTTCTGACCACAAATATTTACGTTGTGCGTGTATGTGTGTTTGTGCGTGTTTGTATATGTGAATATGGAAAATATCTTAGGAATAAATTAATTTCAAGGATCGCCTCTTCCTGAGCGGCTCATAGTCGAGCGACTCTCGTTCGGTTAGTTACGTTTCGTCGTATTTTACGTCTCTATTAATGCATATGTGCATAAAAGGATTTGCGTGAAGGATCGTCGGCATGCACAATTTTGTCTGACGTAAGTATTAATTCTTTAATCCACATAGACGTTTCTTCTTTTTCGACACTGCACGCCGCGCATTGTCCACGAATAGCGAGCGTATCCTGTACGTAACGGACGTCGGACACAGGCTAATGCGATGTCGTAATTCTCGTTTTTATATCCGCAGCACGTCCCGCCGTAAGACGCGAGCATTTATCTTATTTAAATCGCACGCTTTTGTGTATCCGCGAGGATACGTGCCACGCGAGGATCGTGTCGCTCGTTTTGGATTAGCGCGCGCGTTCCGTTTCCGCCGGGAGAGATTGCTCGCCCGGCGCTATTTCTCAGCTGGAATTGCGAAAATCCACCTTCGGGGATATTCCTGGACAAAGAATTGTAACTCACGTGGCGATTCTATGAAAATACGACGCGTGAAATTTTGACAAACTTCTGTAGAGTTTTTCTTCGTAAAATTCAATCAATTTCTGAAAAAGTATAAGAAATATAAATAATATAAAATTGCATTAATATGGTCTGCACTGAAAAAAGTCGGAATATTAGCAAGCAAATAGCTGCCTTTGATAGAAATAATTTTGCAATTTTATTGTAAAATTCTTTTAGATAACAAGGCAAGATCAATTATGTTAAAGAATCTTATAACAGTTGCAAAGCTGTTTTATCTGATGAACGCAGTCAATGTTATGTGTGACATTTTCTTCGATATTCAATAAAAAAATTTGACTGTGTGATGACGAAATATATATTTTTGTAAAGTATACTTCATTAATTGTAAAAAACAGAATAAATGATTTATTTGCTATAAGAATAAAATTTTATTTTACCATATTTAAAGATTCATTTTAGTAAAATAAATATCATATCCACAAATAAATTTTTAAGTATCTTTTTCTCATTGACAATGTATTTGTTGTTTGTAGTTTATATGGATAATTAAATCTTACAGCCACGTAAATATTCAAAATGTTTCATATTTTTAATTAGTGTTCAGAAATAAACATTTTCTATTTTGAATCTAACTACCAATTTTCAATATTAGACTCAATAAAAATCGTTTAGGTAAATTACATATAAATATATTGTATATAAAAAAACGATGTTATAATTAAATCAATTATAAATTCAAAGGAGCTGTTAATGTGAAACAATTTTAATATAAGAACCAATGCAAGCGTATATATATCCTCCTTTTGATTTATAATTAATATCGGATTAGTTTATATCAGAAATATAAGAAATATAAAATTATATACATCAAAACATTACGTGATGTGAAATTTTGCAAACCAAAATCTATATATTCGACAATATTACTCGCCAATTTTGCCACTATCTTTCGCTATTTTGTCACATTTGGCGATCACATTGTTGCGTCACCTATTCAGCTTGCCATTAAATATCACTTCGTGTTTATTCATATAATTACGAATTAGCCAATCGGGCTCAATCGCGATCATCGACGTATTCAAATTACAAGCTATCTATGTTTTAATGAGCGGAATAGTGATGAGATAAATTTCAGTAGAGGGAAAAAAGTACATGAGTCAACATTCAAACACGTTTATTTTGACGGTTAACAGAAATAACGTTTAATATAAACGCAATTGTGGTTTTGTATACGCAGTATGTGCGCTACGCGACTCCTTAATTAATACAGCAGGTGCTAATTGACTGCACTAATTCAATCCTGGGACAACGTTCTCGCCAAAGGAAATTTGCTAAATTATTTGAATGTGCTAGAATTATAAATGCAGCTAAAGATTTAAAGCCCAAAAAGTCGTGATAGACATTACACGTAATTTTGATATGTTTAATTTCCAATGAAATCTTTAACTCATTGTAATTATATATATAATGATACTGGATTAATATTTGATTGTTAATATATTTACTATTTTGAGCACGACAAATGAGACTACAGCATTGTGAAATAGATAAGAGAAAAATATCATCCTAATTTGACAATTTGTCTCTCTCTTGATTTGAATTTTTCTAAATAAGTGCATTATACTTCACACCTCGCGTATTTTTATATCAGCAGTAGAAGATATACATAATTTTGAACGTAATACTAACGATTGTAAGATCGAAGGATCATTGGTAAAATTTCAGTCTGAATGATCTGTACGTTACTATGCTTCAGGGTTGTCTTCCTCGGGATGCTGGGCATTGTACTCCAAGGCTCTCAGGATAGCAGAGGGGATTGGAGGTGCGACTGGCAGATGCTCGCCCTGAGGATGGAAACCAGTTTCATCGGCAATGTAGCTCAAGCTGATGGGAATGCCGTTATCATCAGTATAGCTGAAAGATCCCTGAACGCGAAGAGCGTCCTCGTCTTTGTCGATATTGAAAAGTTGACCCTGCTCCTGTGCTTGGATGCCATTTCCGGTCTGGTAGCTGTAGCTATATGAACCGTCAGGATTTGGTCCGTCCTGCTGCGAAGCTACGATGGGAATGAAATTATCATGCAAAGAATTCGGGGGTGCAGCAAATGCAGCCACTACGAGCACGCAGAGAAGTGTGGCGATCTGAAAAAAATTGTTTCTTTTTTTCTGATTGATTCAAAACTACAAGAAGTATTTCGGAGAAGAAGTATAGAATTTTGAATAAAATGGATTACACAATATTCTTTAATTAAAAAATATGACTGATTTCAGATTTTATTATACGCTCACGTTGTTATAACCGACATCAACATCATTTGTAATTCTTGACAGTAGCTAATTTAAAACAGATTTGTCTGTATGAACAACATTTGATATTTTTCAAAAATTGTATGATAAAAACAAAAAATTAATGATAGCGTGAATTAATTCTTTATTAATTTTGTTAAGACTTACCAGAGTCTTCATAATGCTGATGACGATTGTGTATCTCGTTATAAAATCGAAATTGAGGAGACGCCTTTTATATAGTATTGCCGAGAAACCTGCTAGGTTAGCGAAGATCTCCCTCTTATTAATAGATTTTTGGCTATGGTATGTTGATAAATATGCATGTTACATCATTTCTCGATGAAACTGAGCGGGGCGTGAGGCAAGATGACTATAAAAATAGCAATATAGTGTCTTTCAAATGTTATTCGTGTTTTTCAAGTATCCATCGAATTTTACACGAAAGTCGAATATAATTTAGAAATCACATCGAAGACCACATTCGATAATTCTTTCGCTTCCAATTTTCAAACTGTTTTTCTATTTAAACTTCCGTAATGATTGAGAGAATTTGTTCAGACAGAAAAATACATACTGCATTTAAATATTAATTTATACATATAAATATTAAATACTTTAAGTATTTTATAAGTTTATATATCCATTCATAAATCTATTGAGTGAAATGTTCATCATACAAGTATCAAATTTATTCAAAATATTTTCTATAAATCCTACTAACAATATATAAGTTTACTATATACTTGAATTAAGATTATTAAACCGAATTTAATTTGCTTACATAAAGTAGATTATATAAAGTAGTTTCTTCGATAGAATTGTATAATGTTTTAGCAAAGATGAATTCTTGTTTTGAGTATTAAATAATGAGTTTTTCTAAAATTTGTAATAAATCTATTTTAAAATCTATTTTTAAATTATTATGAAGAAAATTATCTTTGTTAAAAATAATTATTAAAACAAAAAAGTAAACTAAAATAATCACTATTCATAGCAGTAAAATGATTTTTTGTATGCAGTAACAGTTAATTCATAAACACTCGGAAAGAAATATTTAAAAAAATATAGATTTCTTTTAATTTCCAATGCTTAAAAATTATTATTTTATGCCTAAAACATGTTTCAGTTTATAATTATTAATAAATAAAAATAAAAATTTTGTTTACAAAAAAATTTTATTACATAAAATAAATAAATTTATATATATAAAATGAATAAATTAAGATATGGGTAAAATTGAACTCTAGTACTTGAGTATGCGAACACTTATGGATTAATAATGAATATAGCTAATAAAAATTCTTAATATGCACTTTGAGTTTGCAAATTCGTATATCTTTAGCAAGTCTGCCTTCGGGGATCACAAAGTAAACATGTATGGCATGTGCTTACCTGAGGCTGTCAAAACCCGAGACCAGTTTAGCTAAAATAGCTACGTGTTTGTAGATAAGCTAAATAGCCTATTTTCGAAAATTAATTAGAAATTATTTTAAAACGGCTAGATAAATTACTTTATTGCTGGTACAGAAAATTTACAACAAAATTCAGGATCCGATACTTGTGCGCGTTTGAAGGGTAATCACGTTGTAAAATATTAAAAGACGACAAGGTAAATCTTGTGAGGCAAACACGCCAGCAACAAAGGATTATCCTTCGTGTGGGCGCCGGAAAAAAGATAAAATTTTCCTTCGCTAAGTCGATCATAAATTTTTCTTTCGGCGGAGAAGTGCGGGACCACTTAATACGACATGAGTTTTCGCCACATTCCATTGACTCAGTAATGTCGTTGTGTGAATTTTCGTTACTTCGTGCACCGTTGTAAATTCAGCCAACGTGTAACAAATCCGTAGATCCTTGACAGGCGCAACGTAAGCCGAATACCTAATTTCGGTTATCATTTATCGTGATCGTGCGACAGGATGATTGCGCTATTGTTCCTTAGCTATTTTCTCAAAAATAAAAACTATGCAAACGACAGTATTTTAATTGAAATAAATCAGAAAATAAGATGTTAAAAATTTTATTACTTCGCAAAATAGATATTTATCTTGCTTTGTTTCATTAATGATAAATACAACGAAAAAAAAGATGTTCTAATTTAAATAAAAATTCTGATTGTACTCACGTATTTTGTCTCTGCCAAAATAAAATATTTCTGTTTTGCGAGAAACGCTTTGTAATTAAATAGTTTAAATATTTTATCATAAAATAATTTTGTAATAAATACCAATATAGTTTGTAGAATGTAAAGTAAATGTATCAAATATAATTTATATATATAATACATAAAAGGAATCACTTATAATAGCAGGGAAAGGAATGCGCGCGATTCGTTTCAGTATAATCTCTTTTCGAATACTGCGAATCTTTAATATTGTATCTAAATCTGAATGTAGCGCATTGTTGATTTCTGAGGAGGAAAAAGAGGTCATAAGTCGAAGGACTCGTGTCAGCACGAACATATCCTTTCAGATAGTAGTCATCCTTTCTCTTGAGATAAAAGTAGACTTTTTATACAAAAGTAAAAACAAAAGTCTTTGATAAAACTGAGTCACAAACGTAAGCGAAATAATTGGAAGACACGAATTTTATTAAATAAAGGTCAATGCCTGATCTCTGATGATGTATTCTGGGATGCAATCATGTTGCCTGTTATGGGGTTGCACCCATCGTTGCTCATGAAAGAACATTTGCAAAAAAATATAAGCTGCAATAAAAATACATATGTACGCATATATGCTAAACAGCATATATATTTCTTATATTTCTTATCGAATGTTCGAGAAACTTACCTTGTACCTTAAATAGACATCATAATTTTTTGAAACGTTCCAACATTAAATTGTCTTGCTAATGTTTTAATCGCCAAATTTTTGCCGGAATGGAATCTATTTAAAATTAACAGAGAAAGTAAGCATTTTTATATCCTTGAAGTTAAATTTATGAGAATTTCAAGGTTTTAAATGCTTATGATTCAGGGATTGTTGACAAGAATGTACATTAATTGAGCATCTCTTCAGAAGAATCTATGAATTGATTAGAGAGTCGAAAATCTTGGTTGAAAATTTTTCTATGTGCTGCTGCAGTTTGAAAACACAAGACTTATGATCAAATTTACGACGTTTTTTTAAAAATTATTATAACTTTGCGATGTTGTTTCGCCAGTCGTAATTGAAAATATTAGCATATTTAATATCGTATTAAAATCATCTTTGAAGAGAACGCAAAAAGAACAGATCTGTCCTATTTCTATATGTTAATGTCAAATATTTTTATAGCTAAAACTAATCCTTAGAAGAAATTTGCGCGTTAATTACGTTCTTGTCATCATTTTAATTTCGCGCACAAAATCTGCAATGAAAACATCAGTTTTGTTGAGTCCTCTATCTATTTCTTGCAGGATTTCTTGCCGATTTCTGCCGATAAAGCAGAATTGTGATTCAAATGATCTTCTCATAACTTGAATGAAAAATATGTTATGATAAAAATGAATAAAATTGAATACGTCATATTGAAAGGATCTACAAGTCTTCCCTTTCTCTTTAGAAATTGAGTATTAACAATACTAATATAGCAATCATGATTGTATTCGTCATTTCTAAGGCCGACTGGATGTTAATGATCATAAGAACTCAAAGAGTGAGTGAAAGGTACCATAGATCGCGCCACGAATAAAAACACCACATATAATAATTCTCAGCTTCCTTCAAAATATGCGGAAACTTAAACACCAATCTCATATAATTCAAAAAATCAATTATTAGTTATTACTGGGCAATGAAAAAGATAAAAATATCGAACTGATTTGGATTCCAGCTTATCATAATATTTAAGGAAACGAAAATGCGGACGTGTTAGCCAAGAGGGCCGCCTCTGAAAGTGATTTGCTGGAGGTATCTTATTCGGATATCATTAGTATTTTTAAAACCGAATGCAATAAGGATAATGAAGATTTCTTGAAATATAGAGCTAATGTTCTTTATAAAGGCACTGAATATTTTTAATTATACTATTTTCAATCAGGTAAATAGTGATTTATTTCCAGTAATTTAAGCAGGAAAGCTATTGTAACTATCAATCGCCTTCGCTGTGGTCATAATTCTTTGAAATCTAGCTTATTTAGATTTAAGATAACCATTGGCGATAAATGTTCTTATGATCTCATCGAAGACGGGAATCATATGCTATGGGTTTGCAATAAATTTATCAAAAAAAGAAAGAATATGTTAGTTAAGTTTAATAAGTTGAATATAAAAGCTCTGATTGACGTTAAAGAAATTTTAAAAAGAATAAAAACGAATGAAATTGAGATTATAACTGAATTCTTTAATGAATGTAAGATCGATATGTAAGTTTTTTCTTCTAAGTTAAAAAGATCTTTTAAGTATGTATTTTGCGTTATTACATTTTATAGCTTTAATTATTGTTTTATATATTAGGTTTAAGTAGTTTAATTCTTGAGTGTGTAAAATATTATAAGTTGTGTTACCCCGTCCAGTTATATTGTTATTTCAACGCTATATTGATAGCTGCAAAACTGCGAATGTATGTAAAATGACTGTGGGCCAATAAACTGAATTATCTATTTATTCACATATAATAAGTGCATATTTTGCAAATAAATTCGTAGAAAAATGAAAGTTACAATTTGTTTAAAATACGTATTATAAAATAAATTTAATGAAATATTTTGATGAAGATGTGATTAAATAATAAATATGCCAAAACGTTTCTTATATAATAGATCCTATTAATTTTTCTTCTCTTTAGGATCTCAGAAACTATTAGAACAGAATTAAGTACCTATATATAATTCTATACGTGAGTTAGGAAAGGTTGAGTTAGGAAAATCGAACTTTATCTCTGTTCCAATTTAAAGGCAGATTTCTTCTTTCTCCTTCTCTCTCTCTCTCTCTCTCTCTCTCTCTCTCTCTCCTTTCTCTTTCTTTCTGTCTTTTTATTTTTTATGTTTTATTGTAACATCTATTATTATCTTTTATTTTATTTTTATTTATTTTCATTGTTATCTTTTCATTTATCTTATTTTTCTTATGTTGCGATATTTTTTTCTTTGAACGGTTCGTTTAATTACTGCGCGCGCGCGCGTGTGTGTGTGTGAATGTGTGTGTGTGAGAGAGAGAGAGAGAGAGAGAGAGATAGAGATAGAGCTTATTATAAAACAGTAATAAATGCTTTATTTATTCATCTCTCTCTCTCTCTCTCTCTCTCTCTCTCTCTCTCTCTCTCTTCGTCAAATTGCCAAGATTTTCTCGTTTCGCGTTCAGCAATAAGTACGGTTTAAGGGTACAGTTACAGGTGTCGAAGTATTTAAATAATAATGGACCTTCAAGGTTATACCGAAATATTTCGATAAAGAAAGATCTCACGTCGCGACGAATTGACTTCCTGCAAAACGCGGCTTTATGTCCTGTGTATCAGTAATTTCGCGAGGTATCATTTTTCATGTAATCCTTTCGCCGCGTGGGCTGAACACGCACGTCGAACACGCACGCCGAACATGTTTATCTGCCGTGAAGTATCAGGTGATAAATTGTTATCGAACCCGCCGTTCGCAGCTCTTTACTCATCCGACTGCGTAACAGTCCGTTGAAGCAACTCAAGTGAGTTTGACTCATCTGCCGCGCTGTGAAAGTAAAAATGCTGTGCTGTAGTATTTGAGTTAGCAAATGACCTCTCCACGATCCGCGGTATAAAATAATGGTATGCCTTATTCCATTACGAAGAATAAGCGAAACGAAACCTCCGAGTGTCGGCCAATCACAATTAATTTGTCTCTTTTTTTTGTAATACTCCAAGTAATGATGATACTGATAATTATTAACATCTCTGTGTCCAGTGTAATACATTAATAATATATGATAATTGTATTAATTTTTGTAAGTTCATAAATGTCATTATATTGCAACCAATTGATAATATTCTTGAGGCTTCCACGGGTGTTTTCTATATGAAGATTATGCGTTTCGCGGGTTTCCTCCGTGTCCAGATCCATTCTTGGAATGCCAACGTTTCGTGAACCTTGCAGTCCACTTCATCAGGGCGAGGAGCAGCCTGATACTGTACAGATGAAGTGGACTGCAAGGTTCACGAAACGTTGGCATTCCAAGAATGGATCTGGACATGGAGGAAACCCTTGAAACGCATAATCTTCATTGTAACCAATTGTTCTAGGAAGCGACTCGATCGTAAATTTGAATTTGCTTTCCTTAGAGGTAAAAATTAATTACTTTAATTGTTATTATTTGAAAATAATTTAATTTTGTATAGTATGATTAATTTAATTTAAGTAATATGAAGCTTATTCTGGCTTATAAAGCTTAACATGGCTTTTATAAAGGAAAAATATTCATATGTAATTACTATTAAATTTTGAGTTACGTATTCTTACCCGATTTCATATATATTCTCATAGATACCATATTAAATAAGAGTAGGCATTTGCAAATTTTTATTTATTTTTCTTAATATAAATTTTTCTACATTATATAGCGTACATTGTTATCTATTATTATTATACTCGCAAGATGATGGATTTGTTTTATATGTAAGAAATTATTGTTTTACTTAATAAATTCTTGTTCTTTTTCAGCAAAATTTATGAAGTATTTTTGCGTATTTTTTTATCCGTCTTCCTTCTATTCTTATGATCACCTGCAATTATTCTTCGGAGGTGATTTGTAACTTCAATTTGCTTGCCTCGCGGTTTAACATTGAATGATCTGTCTGCGCGGGACAGTGTACGTGGCTGTTGTTTATTCGATGATCTTGAAATGCGATGAGCAATCAATACTGAAGTATATTAAGAGAGTTGCGCATCTCGTCATTCATTTGCGTCACAATCTGCGAAGCCGCTGGGATGATTACGAATACGGTGACTTAATTTAATGAGCATATGTATCCACATCTTGAAATTCGGCAAAGAGAAGACTAACGAGGACGCAAAAGCGGATACTAGCGCGTAATTAATTTGGAAATTCATATATACGCACGTTTAATTTCATTGCGAAATACATTGAGAGACATAAGGGAAGGAAGAGGAGAAGAAGAAAGAGGAGAAGAGAAGAAGACAGAGATAAGGACGTCAATGGAGATCTATCGAGATTTTATTATGATGCAAAGTCTAACATCTTCGACTTGAAATGATGACCTTCGGTCATTTGACGGCTTTTGTATGTTTCAGAATTAAATGAAAATTACATGATCGTAATTGTAAAAGCCGTCAGACTAGAGATTGAGATTGAGATTGGATTGGAATTTAACCAATCAAAAGAAAGAAAACCAATTTCAAGTTTAGTGAACTTTGCTTTGATTTGTTGAATTTCAATCTATTCTCAATCTCTAGTCTGATCAGCTTTACATAACTACAAATCTCTCGGCGATTGTATGTGGAATAAATATCCACCAATATCATGCGCGACGATTTTCACATTAAATAATAATGTTATTAAATAATAATGATTAAAAATATTAAATAAATCTGCTGGAATACGAATTTTTTACCGATTCAGTTTATAACTTGTCTAGTTGTGATACGCGGTTCCGTTGTCCTTCAATTCGAATGTCTTTTTCTTTTATTAATACAGTAAATATAAAAAGCATTCGTACAAGAGAGATATATTTAAAAAACTTTATTATTAAAAGATTTTATTAATTTATAATAAATTAATTATAAATTACTTAAATTTAATAATTAATTAATATCATTAATTATATTTAATTTAATGATAATTTAATAAAAAAAAATTATAATTAATTATAATTAAATTAATTATTTACGGGTCAATTCTAAGCAGAATTATAATACTCGTAACATGTTTTCGTAAGATTTATAAGAATTTGCAAGTACTTTATTCAATATCTTTACAGACAGTTCCTTGCTAACCGTAAGATTTACGAGAAATCGTAAATATTTACAAATGATCGTCTTACGATACATACGAATGGAATTACAACATCAACCATAATAAGTTCTTATAAGTTTTACAAGAACAGGTTACGAGTTAACGATTTAAAATTGATTAAAATTGATCCATTACTTTAAAAAAAATCCTCCATCTGTAATTGTGCGTGCGCGCGCGCGCGCGTGTATGTGCGAATCTCTTTTCGAACAAAATTTTATTCTCAAATTTCAATTTTTATTAAATAAAGTTTTTAAGTTACAAAATTATTTGGTAATAGAGATGTTAAATAGTAACTTTAACTTTTTCCACATTTTTTTTTAAATTTAAAAGAGAGTAAAGAAACTTTGGCTGGACAAAAAATTTAGATTATAGATGAAGAAATATATCAAAAATATAATTACAGAAGATTAATTAGCAATT